>NW_022167512.1:0-1256 GCF_008728515.1 Papio anubis | reverse complement strand
CCCACCCCTAAAATCCCCCCACAATCACACATACAATGCACCCCATCCACCCCCAAAGTCTCACACACACATACAATTGGACAAACAATGCACCCACCCAGCCTCCCCAAATCTCCCAACACACAATTGCACATATAATGCCCACTCCCCAAAATCCCACACACATAAATGACACACACAGTGCACTCTGCCCCACCCCTAAAATCCCCCCACAATCACACATACAATGCACCCCATCCACCCCCAAAGTCTCACACACACATACAATTGGACAAACAATGCACCCACCCAGCCTCCCCAAATCTCCCAACACACAATTGCACATATAATGCCCACTCCCCAAAATCCCACACACATAAATGACACACACAGTGCACTCTGCCCAGGTTCCCCAAAGCTCATACACACACAAGTGAACATACAAATCCCCCACCCAGCCTCCCCAAATCCCCCCATACACAATCGCACAATGAACCCCACCCACTCCCCAAAATCCCCCCACACACAATTGCACACAGAATGCACCCTCCCCAAATTCCCCCATATACAATCACACACATAGTGCACCCTGCGCATCCCCCAGAATCCCACATACATATAATCTCACACACACACAATCCCCTGTCTCTAGGCCAAGGCCTCTGAGATGCAGCCCCAGTGCTGGGGACTCAGTTCCTACGGTGGTGGGGTGGGGGCCCACAGTGGAGGTGGGCAGTGTAGGAAGGACCTTGGCATCTACCCAGTTGCCTCATTCCCTCCCACCACCCTCACCACAAAGGCCAGACTCTAGGAGGTCCCCAGGTGGGAGGGAGGGCTGAGCGCCGGGGTAGACTCTCCCACTGAAGTTGACTAGGAATCCTGGAAGAAGTCAAGGAAAGAATTCTGAGGCCAAGAACATAGGTGAGGCAGGAACTCCATGAAGCAGGCAGGGCAGGCCTCCACCTCAAGCATCTGTACCACCAGGCAGGTGGGAGCTTGTGTTTTCCTGGCCTCATGGGGCCCTGGGGTGGGAGACCAGCCAGGACAGACCAAAGTGGGGACTTCAGCAAAAGCACTCCACCATGTCCCTCCACATGGGATAAGGGCAAGAACAGCCTCAGCTGTGGGCTTCCTGTCTGAGCAGCACGCCTCTCACGCATACTCCACTGGGGACAGTGTTTCATGGGCCCTATGAGGTGGGCTCTCTCTTCTACGGCAGCCTACACCTGTGCCCTTTGCTAAGTCTGGCTAACTGGCCTCTGGTGAGTCCCCTCGCC
>NW_022167511.1:0-1256 GCF_008728515.1 Papio anubis | reverse complement strand
TGCTGACCTTACAGGGAGGGGCCTGAGGCCTGGGGGTGCTGACCTTACAGGGAGGGGCCTGAGGCCTGGGGGTGCTGACCTTACAGGGAGGGGCCTAAGGCCGGTTTGTCGGGGAGCTGGTGCTCCCCTCTCTGTGCCGCAGTGTGGAGTTGGTGGCGGGAGAATGGGAATTCTTATCTTGGGAAGAAAGATAGTATGTGGGGCAACAGTGGGTGCTGGGTGCTTTGAAGATCTGTTTCATGCAAATATTCATTCATTTAATCTACCACATCGAGGTGCACTTTCCAGAAATGAAAGGCGCACGTTTGAGGGGCAGTTTGATGCGTTTTGGTGGGTGTCCTCACCACTCTGACCCCACAATCAGGATACAACTATTTTCTTCACACAGAAGTTTTCTCGGGCCCCTGGGCGCTAAACCTGTGGACTGTCAGCCCCCCACAGACCTGGGTCTGTTCTGCCAGGCAGGTGGGCCTTGTCTTCTGTAGGACTTTGTGGACGTGGCCCCCACGAGGTGGGATCTGGGCTGGCTGCTCTACTCAGCTCTCAGGAGCCGCCGTGGCGCTTGGCGTGTGTCATGGGTGGATCTGTTCCTTCGCGGCACCACGTTCTCCGCACAGACGTGCCACCACGAGTGTCCGTTCACCTGCTGAGGGACGCGTGAGCTACTCTGTGTCTTCACCACGATGTGTAAGCTGCTACCCATGTTTCAGCCTAAGTCCAGGTGGGAACACGTTCTTATTTCCCTTGGAGAAGCAACTGGAAGTGAACGGGTGGTTGTAGGAGACACACGCCGTCTAACTGTCCAGGAAGCTGCCGAGTTGTTCTCCAAGCAACTGCTCCACCTGACGTTCCCGCCAGCACAGCACGCGTGTTCCGGTACCTCCCACCTTCAGCAGGCCTGGCCCGGTCGGCGTTTGGTTTTCAATTTTAGCCATTCTATTAGGTGCACCGTGGTTAATGTGCGTTTCCACGCGGATTAACGGTGTGACCTGTCTCTTCGCGTACTTGCTGGTCGTTTGCATATGTCCTTTGCCGAATGAAGTGGCTGCTGGCACCCGGCTGTGTATCTGTATCAGGTTGTTCCTTGTCTTATTTCTGGGCGATGAGTTCCTCGTCTGTTCTAGATACAAACCCCTTCCCAGATCCGTGCATCGCAGACAGTTTCACCTGCGCCTTCACATGCTCATTCCTTGTTCATTCTCTTAACCACGTCTTTCTTTTTTTTTTTTTTTTTTTTTTTTTTTTTTTTTTTTTTT
>NW_022167510.1:0-1256 GCF_008728515.1 Papio anubis | reverse complement strand
TCACGTTCAAAATCTAGAACCCTTAGTTTGATAAAAATGCCACTAATGTTGGCCATGGGAAAAAAATATACTGAACCCATACAGTAGTATTCCATGACATTAAAAAAAAATTACAGGAGCTTAATTAGGAAGCAGCATATTTCTCTGGTTTGTATGTGTAAATGTCAGAAAAATAGGTACTTAAGGGCTTTCACAGTTCATGAAATTTCTCTGAGTAAATACAATATACAAGTCTGGATACACAATATTTCTACTATACAGGAAGTAGAAAGTTCCTAAGAATGGTAAATCATAACAACACAGAAAGAAATTCAACCAGGGAACTCGGTTTTACTGACTAGGAAGAAACAAAGCAAGAGTTACAATAAACGAGTCACAATCCGTATATTCCCTCACTCTCTGTCATTTATTCAGCACAAAGAAACCACATTTATTCAGCACATAGGACACGTGGCCCCTCCCAAAGAAAAATATTCATTATATGAAGAAGATAAACATTAGATAGAAGATAAATATTTTACTATCTCTTTGGTTATTTCCAAGACCACCCTGCCAACATCAGAGTTAGCTCTTAAGAAAATCATGCAGAGCCACACAGAGCAGGCATAATATTTCTTTATTTTCTTCCATCTCTCCACCCAATCCTTGCTCCACCTCATCTTTTAAGTTATCCTTGCTGAAACCTGTACATAACAATAAATTAAGAAATAAGCACGTGACTAGGGCATGTATGTCCTAATGGCTGCTCATTAGCTATACGAAAGCTCACCTGAGTCTTTGAAAAATGAACACTCAAAAATGGGTACAATTATAGGCTTTATGTTATACACATTTTACCAAACACACACACACACACACACACACACACACAAACATACAAGGTGTTTCAAGTTATCACTTTCCTTCCTAGACTGAGGAAAAAGGGGGGAAGGGAGATGGTTTTTCTTAGCCTAGTAACACATCCTTCATTTTTTTGTGTTATTTATTTCCATTACAGAATAATCTCCCTTGTGATTGACACATTCTTTCTTTAGATATGTTAATACTTTAATGCTTACAACAGTCTAGTTTAGCTGGCCTGGAAATCTTCCCTTTCAGAGGACACTCAGAGGACATTATTGTTTATGTTTCAAAGTTATTTGGGGATATTTCAACATTACTCCAGTGCATCACCTGTTTTTGCATTAGAGCATATTTTTGGCAATTTAGCTTCTTCTTTTTTTTTTTTTTTAAATTTATTTATTATTATTATACTG
>NW_022167509.1:0-1257 GCF_008728515.1 Papio anubis | reverse complement strand
GACACTCATGAGCAGCTCATCCCCTGGGCTGGTGAGGAAGGAGTGGGAGGTTGTTCTGAGGCTCTGTCACCGTCTATCCTGTCATGAGCTGGGCAAGGCAGCGGCAGTGACCCTGGAGGAGTCTGGTTAGTGAGGGCTCTGGCAGGAAGTGCCGAGGCTTGAGGTGGCTCTGCCAGTCGTAACCAAATGTCTTCCCTCTTATTTCCACGATTCCTTCTAGTTCTGCGCCTTGCACTGCAGAGTCTGTGTGTCTATAAATACACATTAGTTACGATACAGGTGTCTCTTTCTCCTCTGGGGCTGGGCCTAGGTAGTGAAGTGCAAGACCCTCTTACTGCTGGATGCCCACCAGCACGAGGCACTGCCTGCCCTGCTAACTAATGCTTACAGCGAGTCCTGGAAGCTCCCTCCTGAGCACCTGGCCTGTTGATGGTGTACACGGGAGATAGATGAGCTCCCCTTGCCCCGCCCTGAGCAGAGACTGAGGAGGCGGCGGCAGCGCTGTCCCCCATGGTGCATCCTCGGTGCATGGAGGAAAAGTCTGTTCATGCTTAAAACAGCCCACCCTCTCAAAAGCAGGGTGACAACCACATTTACATCTGGAATCTTATAAAAGGGCCCGTCTCTTTGAGAGAAGAACATGGCATGTATGTGTGTACTTTTTTTTTTTTTTTTTTTAAAGACACTCTCCCTCTGTCACCCAGGCTGGAGTGCGGTGGCGCGATCTCAGCTCACTGCGAGCTCCGCCTCCTGGGTTCACGCCATTTTCCTGCCTCAGCCTCCCTGGTAGCTGGGACTACAGGCGCCCACCACCATGCCTGGCTAATTTTTTGTACTTTTAGTAGAGTTAGCCAGGATGGTCTGTGTTAGCCAGAATGGTCTCGATCTCCTGACCTCGGGATCCGCTCACCCCGGCCTCCCAAAGTGCTGAGATTACAGGCGTGAGCTAGTGTCCCGGGCCGTATGTGTGTACGTCTTTACAAGTCTTGCCCGACCTTTGCATTTAAAAATTATTGAAAACCTTAAGAATGTAACTGACAAGAACTTTATAGGTTTCCCCAAGTAAAAATTTGGAAAAGTTAAGTGAACCCATAATGTGTTTATTTCTATGAGACCCACACTTGGATTTTAAAGGTGGGCAAAACATTCCTCAGTTCTTCAGCCTGATTTCCGTGGGATCATGAATGCAACGTGCTGAACTTGCCGCGCGGATTTTGTTATGTGGCGGTGACAAGTGGGGCTGGTCATGAAACAACT
>NW_022167508.1:0-1257 GCF_008728515.1 Papio anubis | reverse complement strand
GTGGGAGGCCGAGACGGGCGGATCACGAGGTCAGGAGATCGAGACCATCCTGGCTAACACGGTGAAACCCCGTCTCTACTAAAAAATACAAAAAACTAGCCGGGCGAGGTGGCGGGCGCCTGTGGTCCCAGCTACTCGGGAGGCTGAGGCAGGAGAATGGCGTGAACCCAGGAGGCGGAGCTTGCAGTGAGCTGAGATCCGGCCACTGCACTCCAGCCTGGGTGGCAGAGCGAGACTCCGTCTCAAAAAAAAATAAATAAATAAAAATAAATAAATAAATACTACAATTTGTTTATCCATTCACCTATTGATGGAAATTATTTATGTTGTTCCCAGGTTTGGCTATTATAAATAAAGCTGTCTCATGCCTATAATTGCAGCACTTTGAGAGTCTGAAGCAGCAGAATCATTTGAGCCCAGGAGTTTGAGACCAGCCTGGGTAACTAATTGAGACCCTGTCTCTCTTAAAAAAAAAAAATAGCCAGACGCATGGGCACGGTGGTTCACACCTGTAATCTTAGCACTTTGGGAGGCTGATGCGGGCAGATTACTGAGGTTGGGAGTTCAAGACCAGCCTGGCCAACATTGTGAAACCCCGTCTCCACTAACAATGTAAAAAACCAGCCATGTGCAGTGGCGTGCACCTGTAATCCCAGCTACTCAGGAGGCTGAGGCAGAAGAATCACTTGAACCCGGGAAAGCGGAGGCTGCAGTGAGCCGAGATTGCACCACTGCACTCCAGCCTGGGCTACAGAGTGAGACTTCTCAAAAAGAAAAAAAAAATGGCTGGGCACAGTGGCTCATGCCTGTAATCCCAGCACTCTGGGAGGCCAAGGAGAGCAGATCACAAGGTCAGGAGACCAAGACCATCCTGGCTAACACGGTGAAACTCCGTCTCCACTAAAAACACAAAAAATTAGCTGAGCGGGCATGGTGGCGGGTGCCTGTAGTTCCAGCTACTTGGGAGGCTGAGGCAGGAGAATCCCTGGAACCCAGGAGTCGGAGGTTGCAGTGAGCCGAGATTGCATCACTGAACTCCAGCCTGGGCAATAGAGCGAGATTCCGTCTCTAAATAAATAAATAAAATAGCCAGATGCAGTGGTATATGCCTATAGTCCTAGCTACTGGGGAAGCTGAGGCAGGAGGATGGCTTGAGCCCAGGAGTTCCAGGCCAGGCTGCAGTGAGCCATGATTATATCATTGCACTCCAGTCTAGGTGACAGAGTGAGACACTGTCTCAAAAAAAAAAAAAAAGAA
>NW_022167507.1:0-1257 GCF_008728515.1 Papio anubis | reverse complement strand
CAACCTGTTAAAAGATATACCTGTTTCTTTTACTCCTTCCAACATCAACACTTAATTATAGTGCCCAAGAATCTTTTTGCTCTTATTATAAAGCTGATAATTACTTCTGTTGTCAATGATGTATCCTGCTTTTTATGACCTGTCAGAAAATAAATAATCATATAATAAATAACTGACAAATCATTACATATAAAGTTCAGTATTTTCCATGTCTAAGTGCATCAGAATTTATGTTCAGCTAGTACTCTTGCCATTGTTGTCTAGATAAATTTGGAAGGATTGCCTCCACACACAAACATCACCACTTACACCTTGCACCTCTGGATTCTTCCCAACTCTCACAGGAACTTTGTTCCTGTTCCTGAAATTGTGATTTCCCATCATTGTGAAGACAATAAAAACTTTGGGAGTCATGGTGATGAGCTCTTAAAAAATCTTTATCCTCTCCACAACTGGATGAATTATTCTCTTTCTTTCATCAAGATCAAGTCTGCTACTTGTTCAGAACCCAAATCTAGCACTATAAAACTTCAAAACAATTCTTTCAAGTGTGTAATAATATTCAATGTGTTCTTAAACACAATGTCTGCTATGACTCTCAAAAAATTTTTTTAATTGTAAAGTGAACATAGCAGAAAGTGTTAGCTCCATTTTATAGGAGAGAAATGTAGTATATATTTTTTGTGAACCTGTCAAATGCCAAATTTTTTCTTCACTGTAACTGCCTTTGCTCTGAATCCATATTGTTTAATTCTCAAAATTTGTCGCTTTATAATGTGACCCTATTTCTGGTCAGAGTTGGCTGAATCAGAAAAGTTTATCAAATCCCAGTTGGATCACTCTGATTCCTTCATTTAGGAATTTGGAACTAGGAAAGAAGTAGAAATTGGGAAGTGAAAATGTAGAGAAGAAAATGAAACAGTAGAGTCAGGGAGTGGTGGGGAAAGATGAAAAGAAACTGTCCATGTAGATTAAACTATAACATTAAATTGATAGCTTTTGTGAGGAAAATAGCCATCTGAACCGAAAAAAAAGAATTAAATAGATTACAGACAGAAATAGAGACAAAAGTGAGAGATAGTGCTAAAACTTCCCAATTCCATCATCTAATGTCTTCTTAAGATATGGCTACATTCTTGCACTTAAGTTTTATGGGATGCTGCTACAATTTACAATGAATTTTTATTTTTCTTAAGCTAGGTCTAATTGATTTCTACATTTGCAACCAACATGAAAAATAAGATTCAAAGTGATTAA
>NW_022167506.1:0-1257 GCF_008728515.1 Papio anubis | reverse complement strand
GCACGAAAATTTTCTGCTGTCTTTGGAACCTTGTCTGCAAACAGCTCGAAGGAGACGCGGCCCAAGGGCTCGCCGTTGATGGTAATGTCGAAGAACACGGTAGGGTTGACCATGGCTAGTAGTACAGGACTTTCCTTGGCGGCAGTGTCTGCAAAGCCGGTGACTTTTTATTAGCTTTCTTTTTGCTTATTTATGCAAATGGTGTTAAGTTGTTATCAGTTTAAAATAATGAGTGCGTGTGTATGTGTGCTTTTTTTTTTTTTTTTAATAATGCAAACCCTTGCATGGCAATCCAAATTTATTGAACTACTGATGCTAAGTTATGGAAAGTTGCACCACCTTAATTAGGGCTTTTAGTTTACATTTGGCCATTTCAAAGTAGTTGTAACATTAGGTTGATCTATTTAAATATTGTGGCTCTTTGTTGGATAGACATACAGCCTTTACATCCAAACATTAATGCATACAAGTCAACAAGGCATTGTTAGGTAAAACAACAACAGGTACTACAAATTAGCCCTTGTGACCAATTACACATGATTAAAATTACTTCCCACATTCACGTCCACAGTACTCATCCACCATTTAACATGTCAACCAAAATGTTACACATGTGAAACAATCAATAACAGGCAAAAATACTAAACCTGTATATTTCATATTGCAAATACACTATGCATGAGCAAGCAAGGGATTCACAGTGAGAATCCATAGCTGCAGAAGCCTGAAAGATTTAGAAAAATTGTTAAATCATTAAAAAATTGTTTGAAAATATCCACTTCTTGTAGACTCTTACTGTACACACAGCTATAAACATTTTTCCTATGTAAACAAAAAAGGAAAAATATAATAAGAGATTTGAAAAGTCTGAACATTTCTTTCCCAACAGATATTAAAGGCAACATCTTCAAATTAAGATATTATACTGAAAGGACTATCATATTTTAAAGACAAGATCACTGCTTCATAGTTTCTCTTTAAAAAATTAAAAAACTATATAGCTGTGTTAATCAAAATGCATATTTTGTACAATGATAATGATCTTGAATTTTTTAAAAAAAAGTATGATAAGCTACAAGTATCAACAAAACAAAGGTATCTAGAGCAGTCTGTATAGGATCTCTTTGGACTTTCTTTTATTATGCTAAAATAGTGGTGGTTTTAGAATTTGCATTATTGTACTCTCCAATACAAAGCATGGGGCATGTTCAAGTATACAGTACACCATTTTCATACATGTACAACATTGGTGGATGA
>NW_022167505.1:0-1257 GCF_008728515.1 Papio anubis | reverse complement strand
TCAAAGGGATCAGAAATATCTGATCTCAGATTCCACAGAAATAAGGCTAGCACTAAGATCCAGAAAATACAGATGTAACTCCGTGAGATGAATTAACAGAACACTAAGCACTTTCTCAGAAAGTTTCATTTCAGATTTCATCTGAGGATAATTCCTTTTTCACCATAGCCCTCTATGGGCTTCCAAATATCACTTTGCCAATTCCACAAGAAATGTCTTAGCGAAAGGCTTCTTGAGGGGAAACCTGTAACTCTGTGAGATGATTTCACAGAACAGAAAGTGTTTTTCAGAAAGCTTCTTTCTCTTTGTTATCGGAAAATATTTCTTTTGGCCCTATAGTCTTCAAACGGATCCGTAATATCTGTTGTCAGATTCCACAGAAATAAGGAGAGTAAAGAGATCCACGAAATACAGATGTAACTCTGTGAGATAAAATAACAGAACACTAAGCAATTTCTCAGAAAGCTTCTTTCCAGATTTCATCTGAGGATATTTCCTTTTTCACCATAGCCTTCTATGGGCTTCCAAATATCACTTTGCCACTTCCAAAAGAACTGTCTTAGCGAAAGGCTTCTTGAGGGGAAAGCTGTAACTCGGTGAGTTGATTTTACAGAACACAAACGAGTTTCTCAGAAAGCTTCTTTCTCTTTGTTATCGGAGGATATTTCCTTTGGCCCAATAAGGCCCTATAGTTTTTAAAGGATCCGAAGTATCTGTTCTCAGATTCCACAGAAATAAGGCTAGCAGAGAGATCCACGAAATACAGATGTAACTCCGTGAGATGAATTAACAGAACACTAAGCAGTTTCTCAGACAGCTTCTTTCCAGATTTCATCTCAGGATTTATCTTTTTTCACCGTAGCCCTCTATGGGCTTCCAAATATCACTTTGCCAATTCCATAAGAACTGTCTTAGCGAAAGGCTTCTTGAGGGGAAAGCTGTAACTCTGTGAGATGATTTCACAGAACACAAAAAATTTCTCAGAAAGCTTCTTTCCAATTGTTATTGGGGGATATTTCCTTTGGCCTTATATGGCCCTATAGTCTTCAAAGGGATCCGAAATATCTGTTCTCAGATTCCACAGAAATAAGGCTAGCAAGGAGAACCACGAAATAAAGATGTAACTGTGTGAGATGAATTATCAGAACACTAAACAATTTCTCAGAAAGCTTCTTTCCAGATTTCATCTGAGGATATTTCCTTTTTCACCATAGCCCTCTATGGGCTTCCAAATATCACTTTGCCAATTCCACAACG
>NW_022167504.1:0-1257 GCF_008728515.1 Papio anubis | reverse complement strand
GACACTCATGAGCAGCTCATCCCCTGGGCTGGTGAGGAAGGAGTGGGAGGTTGTTCTGAGGCTCTGTCACCGTCTATCCTGTCATGAGCTGGGCAAGGCAGCGGCAGTGACCCTGGAGGAGTCTGGTTAGTGAGGGCTCTGGCAGGAAGTGCCGAGGCTTGAGGTGGCTCTGCCAGTCATAACCAAATGTCTTCCCTCTTATTTCCACGATTCCTTCTAGTTCTGCGCCTTGCACTGCAGAGTCTGTGTGTCTATAAATACACATTAGTTACGATACAGGTGTCTCTTTCTCCTCTGGGGCTGGGCCTAGGTAGTGAAGTGCAAGACCCTCTTACTGCTGGATGCCCACCAGCACGAGGCACTGCCTGCCCTGCTAACTAATGCTTACAGCGAGTCCTGGAAGCTCCCTCCTGAGCACCTGGCCTGTTGATGGTGTACACGGGAGATAGATGAGCTCCCCTTGCCCCGCCCTGAGCAGAGACTGAGGAGGCGGCGGCAGCGCTGTCCCCCATGGTGCATCCTCGGTGCATGGAGGAAAAGTCTGTTCATGCTTAAAACAGCCCATCCTCTCAAAAGCAGGGTGACAACCACATTTACATCTGGAATCTTATAAAAGGGCCCGTCTCTTTGAGAGAAGAACATGGCATGTATGTGTGTACTTTTTTTTTTTTTTTTTTTAAAGACACTCTCCCTCTGTCACCCAGGCTGGAGTGCGGTGGCGCGATCTCAGCTCACTGCGAGCTCCGCCTCCTGGGTTCACGCCATTTTCCTGCCTCAGCCTCCCTGGTAGCTGGGACTACAGGCGCCCACCACCATGCCTGGCTAATTTTTTGTACTTTTAGTAGAGTTAGCCAGGATGGTCTGTGTTAGCCAGAATGGTCTCGATCTCCTGACCTCGGGATCCGCTCACCCCGGCCTCCCAAAGTGCTGAGATTACAGGCGTGAGCTAGTGTCCCGGGCCGTATGTGTGTACGTCTTTACAAGTCTTGCCCGACCTTTGCATTTAAAAATTATTGAAAACCTTAAGAATGTAACTGACAAGAACTTTATAGGTTTCCCCAAGTAAAAATTTGGAAAAGTTAAGTGAACCCATAATGTGTTTATTTCTATGAGACCCACACTTGGATTTTAAAGGTGGGCAAAACATTCCTCAGTTCTTCAGCCTGATTTCCGTGGGATCATGAATGCAACGTGCTGAACTTGCCGCGCGGATTTTGTTATGTGGCGGTGACAAGTGGGGCTGGTCATGAAACAACT
>NW_022167503.1:0-1258 GCF_008728515.1 Papio anubis | reverse complement strand
CTCCTATTTGCATAAGAAAAGAGAAGAAATATGGCTCTGTTCCGTCCGGCTCACTGGCGGCCAGTTCAAGGTTGCCTCCCTTGTTCCCTGAACATTGCTGTTATCTTATTCTTTCTTCAAGATGCCCAGATTTCATATTGTTCAAACACACATGCTCCACAAACAATTTGTGCAGTTAAGGCAATCATTACAGGGTCCTGAGGTGACATATATCCTCCTCAGTTTACAAAGAAGATGATGGGATTAAGAGATTAAAGTAAAGACAGACATAAGAAATTACAAAAGTATTAATTTTGGAGAACTAATAAATGTCCATGAAACCTTCACATTTTATGTTTTTCTGCTGTGGCTTCAGCTGGTCCCTGCGTTCAAGGTCCCTGACTTCCCACAACATTCTTTCTCCCTTTTTCTCTATATAAATGTGCCGTGGCGATGAAGGCTTGTTCATTCTCTCGATTTTGACGCAGGATTCTTCGACTGGTCCGGCACACTAAAACCAAGCCGATTAAACAGAGACACATAATTCCAAAATTTACTGCAGTAGAGTTCTCAATAGACTTAATCCAAGTCGTGGGGTTTAATCCATAAAGATTTTTTGCCACTTGATCTAACGCCTCAGCTCCAGGCACAATATTTAAGTGACTTTGAGAGGCTTCAAAAATTTGTTCTTGTAATTTAGAAATGTCTAAAGTGAGATCATCTTCTCTTCTTACCATGTGATAAGTAATCTACTGGTGGGACTGACAGTAGGTACTTCTACCAACCAATTTTGAATAGCAGGCATTAAACATCCTGGTGCTCTCCCTAGGCAAATAGGAGGATAACGATACCCAGTGGAAATATTTATCATCATTCCTTCTTCCTCCGGTTTGGCAGGGCAACAATCATCTGTGGGACCAGGTACCCACACACCATTATTAACATATACTTCAATAGGATTCTCCATCCATGTGACTGCCCGAATTAAGGGTGGGAAAGGCACATAGGCCCAGTAGGTATAATTAGCTGCAGCTGCTCCTGCAGGCGTGGGGAGACTTACCACCGTTGATACAATCATTAAAGCTGTAAGCAGCATTTTTCTGGGGTTTGTGTCACCTTTGTGCTAGCTAGGCTTTTTCCAGCTAACGGTGTCAGCTTCTTTAACTGTGCCCAGGTCGGCAGCTCCGCCTTCTTGGTGAGTGGTGACTTCATCTGTTCTTCTGATATCATCACTTGGTTCATCATGCGAGTCAATGGTGCTCGATTGCGGTGTTTCCGT
>NW_022167502.1:0-40175 GCF_008728515.1 Papio anubis | reverse complement strand
CAAGCTATTCTCCTTCTTCAGCCTCCCAAGATACTAGGACTACAGATGCATGCCACCATGCCCAGCTAATCGGTTTTTAAATTTTTTTGTAGAGGGAGGTTCTCCCCAGGTTACCTATGCTGGTCCAAACACCTGGCCTCAAGAAATCCTCCCATTGTGACCTTCCAAAGTGCTAGGATTTAAAGATGACCCACCATGCTGGGACTCCATTTTCATTTCTGATTTTAGTAATTTTAATTTTCTTTCTTTTTTTCTTAGTCAGTCTAGTTAATGGTCATCAATTTTGTTGATTTTACTTTGAAGAATCAACATTGGTTTCATTAATTTCCTCTATTCTTTTTCCATTCTCCATTTTCTTTTTATCCACTCTAATCCGTATTGTGTCCTTCAGTCACTGTGCTTGGGTTTAGTTTGTTCTTCTTTCATATCCTGAAGTAGGAGAGAGCTTGCTTCATACCATTCTTTTAAAGGTTTCATGCAGTCAATGAAACAAGATGCCACACACAGACGAACCAATGTCAGCTGCTATATTACTACCATCATCATTAACCTTGAGGTCAGATAGTCCTAGAATCAAATCTCAGATCCACCTATTACTAGCCATATGACACCAGGAGAGATTTTACACTATTCTAAGCTTGTGTCTTTTCATTGGCAAAATGGAAATAATGTCTACCTGACAGTGTTAGTGTGTGAATTAAATGAGGTACAGGTAAAGTATTTAGCACAGGACCTGGCACATAGGACGTGCCCCTCAACAGTACCTATTTCCATCTGTATATAGAAAGAGAGGTTCCACATAAAACACTAGGACATGACTACTAACTACTTGTGGTAGAGAAAGGAAAAAAGCTAAGTGCAAAGAATCAAGTCTGGTCTGTTACTTTTTACCAACTGAGATGTATCCATTTTGGGATTGGACATATGAGATAGAGATAATTTATCATGGAAGATACCTGTGAGGGTATGTGGGGCAGACGTGAAGGTAGTGTGGGAGAACCCACAGACCCCTATGCAAAGTTGACTTCTGTGTAAAAGAAAGAGAAAGAAGTTTTAGGTATCAATGCAGTTCTAAGAGAGTTTCTGCAACGCTGATAGGGAATCCTCCAACCAGTCACCCATTAAAATTAAAGAGAGCCTCAGAGAACTAGGCTTGCTTTCGCGCCCTTGCTGGGAGCCTGTGGGAAGGAAGCTTTCTATGCAAAGGAGGTGGTGAGTTTGAAATGCACTGACCTGGGCCTTCTGTCAATCAGGTCCCTGCCATGGACACCTGGCAGGGTCTGATTCATGGTTGCCACCACAGAGGCACTGAGAAAAAGATGCAACCATGAAAAGGTGGAAAGGTGGAAAGTTCTAATGACATAGAAAATAGCAATCAGCCTTTCTCACATCTGAAAGTTTTCTGAAATATCTGAGTGCAGTAGAGAAATGACAGAGGACTGATCACCAACCTAGAAATATGGTGAGAGGGGAACAAAACTGCAGGAATATAATCATCTCCCATCACCTTTCCAACAGAAATAATGTATTCCTTGAAGAAACAGTTATAGAATACCTCATGTTACATGCTTGTTCTTGAGGCTCCCCCCTGTAAAATAACGTCACCTCCATTCCTTCTTTTCTTTTCTTTCCAGGACAGCTCGTTCAGGAATAGGACCTCCATCCTGGTCATAAAACGATATAGCAGACGTGATGTCATTTCTGTATTTCAGGAAGACTGACAGGTATGATGGCCTTTTCTCTTGTCCTGTTTCCTGCAGAGTTGAATGCCATGCTTGGGAGAGGGAGAAGACTTATTTGCCTGTATCTGGGACTGGATCTCCTCCTTCTTCCACCAAACTCCTGCTTCTCAGCACTAATTCTTGCAGTTCCCTTTCTCCCTGGCCTTTATGCTCCCTGTACCCCACTGTCTTTTAGACATAATTATCTCCAGTCTCTCCTGATTTGTTTCTCAGATTCAAATGAGAAACACAATTTCACATTGTGAAACCCTCTTCATTATTTTTCACATCTCTCAATAGTGTAATTCTCTCCATTCCCATAAAGCTCAACCACTTCTCAAAGTGTTGCTTGACTTCTTGTCTCCAGACTTTGAAACCTTCCTTGCATAGGACTGCCTCTTTACCTTTCTAAAATCTAGTTAATTCACTTAATCAGAAATCTCCAGGCATCTCCTTTACCCTATTTGGTAACTTCACATTCCTTCTATTTACTAATCCTTCTCACTTCCGTTACCTCTACTTCCTAGTATAATTTCTACATCCTAATTAGAACTGTCTTCCTACACATCCCTGCACCATCACCCACACAGACATAAAATTCTCAATTCCAATGCTATGCCTAAAAACAGGATGAACTCCCCTCCACCATCTGCACTACAGACTTAACCACAACCTTCATCACAAGCAATCTCTGACCTCGTGGAGAACAAAAACTTTAGGGTTAGCCTGTGAACCTGAGACTCAGAACACAACGTATGTGTGATTGAGACCTTTTCCTGGTGACCAATTCACGTGTTCAAAAAAGATATAGAAAGGAAGCAAGGTCCCTACCCCAGGAGACATAAAGCCTAAGACAGGAAATGAGACCTGAAAATAATCATGATACCAAAATAGAAAAAAAGTGAAGGCCACAAAAAACCAGAGAAATCTGATGTGAAATATAGCTACACATTGGAATCACTGGAAAACATTTTAAAAGTGGATGCTCAAGCCCCATGCATTAGCAGGAAATGGCGTGAACCTGGGAGTCGGAGCTTGCAGTGAGCAGACATCATGCCACTGCACTCCAGCCTGGGTGACAGGGCGAGACTCCATCTCAAAAAAATAAAAATTAAAATTAAAAAAATTAAAAAAATTAGTATTCTAAAAACTATGAAATTTCTGGAAATCGAATATGTTATCAGTCATAGTGTCATATGCCACAGAAGTAACTTGATTTCTATGTGAGCTGTGTCTTTACTATAGTCAACCTAATAAAATCCTCATTAGATTTTTAACCATAGTCATTTTAAATCTTTGTCATTTCCAGACAGTTGCTTTGATTCTTCCTTGAAGTATTTATAATCCGCTACAGTCCAAAATTGCTTTTTCTTTGAGGAGATATATGGAAAAGACTCTGACAACGACTGTTGAATACAAGTTTCTGATAACTTCAAGATCATACTACTGGACTCTCTGAGAACTTTCAAAATTTTAATGAACAGTCTGATACGTTCATGAAATTCATGACAAAGAAGAAAAAAACCTTCAGTTTTATTGGACTAAATTATCAAAACGATAATGTTCTCATAATTTTTTATTTGAGAATGTGCTGATTCTTTGAATGTTGTAATCTCCAGATTTGTGAACTTTCTCTTTTAAGCTATTTAAACTTTACAGCAATTTGGTAAAGTATAGTTTTGTAAACAAAAATGGAAACATTTGCTTTTGCTCCGAATCTGAGTGCCCCAGAATTGGGAAACTATTCATGAGTATTCATATGCTTATGGTAATAAAGTTATTTGCACAAGTTCAATAAGAATCTACTCTCTTTATAACAGGACACATTTGAAAACATTGGTTATATTACTAAGGCTTTGACTGGGATGTTCTATTTGAGAATATACATAGAATAAACCCATATGGAATGCAGGCAAAGTCTGAAGTTGGCCTTGGTTTGGCGTCGTAGTCTCAAGCAGTTTTTGGAAGTTTAATCTGAGAGTCTTAAAAAACATCTAGCAAAGCAAAGCTTAAAAGGATCCTTTATGGTTCCTTGCTACTCTTGCTCCACTTAGGTAAAAAATCTGGGCAAGTTCGTTGAGACTCAACCTATTTTGCAAAGAAATTCATCCTACTGGGATTATTCTTGATAAAAATAGAGACCCCAATATAGAGACAAATTATTTTGAAAAGAAAAACTGTAGTACACCTGTTACCATATCGAACCACTGTTCATTCTCTTTGACTATTTATAATCCATTGGTAGACTGGACTGGACACTGAATTCTTTTATTTCTTTCAGTTCATTTTTCTCCCAATGAAATCATTAAGAACAGGAACAGCTCCCTTCCTGAAGCCATACAAGCTAGAGGTGGACAACTCAATGTAAATGTCATGGGAAAACCCTCGTATCTGAGGTGTGGTCCCTTCAGAGCTCACCAAATGTTCAACACCATAACTTAGAGACACTTAAACTGCAAACCACGACAGCAAGTTGATGACTTTACACTGTGGACTGCTTTTCTCAAGATAACAGAACAAGACTATCAATCATGATGAGACTCTTACCTCTCTTAATTTGTCCTTGCTTATGCCTGTCTCCTTTGCTTTCCAGAATAATGCTGTACTTAGGATTTCACAAGAAGTAGCTTCTGAGAGTAAGTTAACAGTGTCAGATATATCATGTCAAGCACACTTTTTTTTAAAGATGGAGTTCCTCTCTTGTTGCCCACACTGGAGAGCAATGGTACAATCTTGGCTCACCATAACCTCCGCCCCCTGGGTTCAAGTGATTCTCATGCTTCAGCCTCCCTAGTAGCTGGGATTATAGGCATGCGCCATGACACCAGGCTAATTGTGTATTTTTAGTAGAGACGGGGTTTCTACATGTTGGTCAGGCTGGTCTCGAACTCCTGACCTCAGGTGATCCACACGCCTTGGCTTCCCAAAGTGCTGGGATTACAGGCGTGAGCCACCACACCTGGCCCACACATTTTTACATAACAAGAGATCCTTTAGTCCACCCAAAAACTGCCCTTAGCTGCATCTTTAACTCAATTTTTTCCTCAAATGTATGGAGTTTTTTTTTAGGCTTCTACTTCTATACTTGCCTATTCTTCTCACTCCCTGTTTTAATTTAACATAGACATGCAATGCTAGAAAATAGAATTGCTCTCTACCAATGTGGGGAGCTGTTACCCGATTTCTGACACTTCTCGTTGCACATGGATAAATACATGGGGCGTATAGAGACTCAGTTGTAAAATCAACAAATGTGCTGCCTGGGTTGGTATTCAAGACTCTTCTGACTTCTTCTTTGATCTATTCTATTGTAGTTGGCTTGCATCGCCCTGAAGCATATTCCAAACTCTTGATATTTTCATCCTGATATGTAGTCATACTGGGAGTCTCCCTCGTGTGAAGTTGCCAATCTACAGACATTTTTATTTGTGTGCAAATGTTGTGTGCAGCTTCATTCCTCAAATATCAAATTGTTTCTCTTGAATGCGGAATTCGAAAGCCAAAGAAATGTGTGGTTTATGTGCGGGTACAGTGGCTCCTCTGTAATCCCAGTACTTTCAGAGGCCACGGCAGGTGGATCACAAGGTCGGTGAGGCCAGCCTCTTCAATATGGCGAAACCCTGTCTCTACCCCTAAAAATACAAAATTATCTGGGTGTAGTGGTGCACCTATAGTCCTGTAGGGAGACCCGCTGAAACCATTGCTATGGAACAAAAGATGAAACGCTTAAATTGCATGCAGGATTGTGTAAAGACAATGCCAGGATGGGCCAGAATGAGCCAACAGCCCGGCGTGATATACATCCCCCTGCAGAGCCTATAAATGGACCTGTAGTCAGGGAGGTTTCACATCACCAAGATTCTATCTCCAAGAAAGTGATGTTCATAGCTCTGGGAATGGGATGCAACCCTTGTGGAGAGCCTATAAATTGACACAGGGGAGTATGTTCATATGGATAAGATAGGGTTATAAATACCCTTATCTTGCCACAGCTCTTCTAGATCTCTTCAGGGTTTAGGCATACTCCCTTCTGAGAATTTTTTGGTTTAACTGGTTGTCTAGCTTCACGTCCTGTTTCTATTGATTGTTTGGAACCAGCTTTTCCTGCAACTGTTACTGCTGATTAACATCTTGCTAATCATAGGTTATGCATTGACTGTGTTTTTTAGGCTCTGTTAGAAATTACTGATGCACACACTATGATGTAAATTCTTATCTCTGTATACTGTACTTCTGCATACCGATGTTATGTTAAAGAATTATTCCAACCCCATGTGACCATCTCACTTCATAATCAAACGACCCTAAATCCCTCACTAACCTACCCCCGCCCTCACTAAACTTAATAATAAATGCTGGTTTATCCAGTGCATTGGTGGCATCACAGGACCAGATGGCAATGCCCCACCTGGACCCACTTTCACTATCATGGGTGTGTCTTTTATTTCTTGACCTGCCAATCCACCTGGGAACAAAGAAAGAGGCGTGTTACACTGTGGGCTGCTGGTCAGATCCCACAATGTAATCCCAGCAACTTGGGATGCTGAGGTGGGAGAATCACTTGAATCCAGAAGATGGAGGCTGCAGTGAGCCGAGTTCATGCCACTGCAATCCAGCCTGGGCCACAGAGTGAGACTCCATTTAAAAAAAAGAATGGCCGAAGAGGAACAGCACCAGCCTGCAGCTCCCAGCACCAGCAACACAGAAGTCGAGTGATTTCTGCATTTCCAAGAGAGGTACCAGGTTCATCTCACTGGGGCGTGTTGGACGAATGCTGATGCAGGACAGTGGATGCAGCCTTAGCGAATGAAAATTGCAGAAGCAGGGTGAGGCATCATGAGGAAGGGAATTCCCTTTCCTAGCCAAGGGAAACTGTGACACACAACACTTGGAAAATCAGGTCACTCCCAAACTAGTAATGTGCTTTACCAAGGGTCTTAGGAAACGGCACATCAGGAGATCATATCCCGCACCTGGCTGGGAGGGTCCCATGCCCATGGAGGCTCCCTCATTGCTAGCAGAGCAGTGTGAGATCTAACTGGAAGGCGGCAGCAAGGCTGGGGGAGGGGCACCTGCCATTGCTGAGGTTTAAGTAGGTAAACAAAGTGGCCAGGAAGCCCAGACTGGGTGGGAGCCCCACCGCAGCTCAAAAGGCCTGCCTGCCTCTGTGAGCTCCACCTCTGGGGACAGGGCATATGCAAAACAAAAGGCAGCAGAAACCTCTGCCAATGTAAATGTCATAATCTGACAGCTTTGAAGAGAGTAGTGGATCTCTGTACGGAGTTTGGTATCTGAGAGCAGGACAGACTGCCTGCTCAAGTGGGTCCCTGACTCTGAGTAAACTAACTGGGAGACATCTCCACTAGGGGCAGACTGACACCCACACCTCACACGGCCAGGTACACCCCTGAGATGAAGCTTCCAGAGGAAGCTTCCAGAAGAATGATCAGACTTCGGTGTTCAGCAATATTCACTCTTCTGCAGCTTCCACTGCTAATACCCAGGCAAAAAGGGTCTGGAGTGGACCTCAAGGAAACTCCAACAGACCTGCAGCTGAGGGTCCCCTCACTGTAGAAGGCTAACAAAGAGAAAGGACATCCACACAAAACCCCATCTGTCGTCACCATCATAAAGGACCAAAGGTAGATGAAACATGAGGTGGCAAGAATTAACAGAAAAACCGAAAAATTCTAAAAATCAGGTGCCTCTCCTCAAGGAACACTGCTACCGCCAGCAAACGAACAAAAGCTGACAGAGAATGACTTTGACGAGCTGAGAGAAGAAGACTTCAATCAAACTTCCGAGCTTAAAGGAGGGAAGTATAATGAATCCAGCGAAAAGAAACTAAAAACCTCGAAAAAGATTTGACAAATGGCTAACTAGAGTAACTAATATAGAGAAGTCCCAAACGAATCTATAGAAATGAAAACTATGAAACAAGAACTACGTGATAAATGCAATGCTTCTGCAACTAACTCCATCAACTGGTAGAAAGGGTATCAGCCATTGAAGATCAAAATGAATGAAAAATGCCAGGTAGAAGCCCAGGAAAAGGGAGCAGGCACAAAATGAGCGTTCCTAAAATTTTGGGGATCATGTGAAAACTCCCAAATTCATATCTGATTAGTGTACCTGAAAGTGATGGGGAGAATGAACCAAGTCGGAAAAACACTGCAGGGCTATCCAGGAGAACTCGCACCCAGCGGCATGGCGGCCAACATTCAAATTCAGGAAATACAGAGAATGCCACAAAGATAATTCCTCGAGAAGAGCAACCCCAAGACATAATTTACCGATTCCTCCTGTGCTTGTTCTGGTTGAAACAATAAGTATGCAGCCAGAGAGAAAAAGGCCAGCTACCCACAAAGGGAAGCCATCAGACCAAGCACGATCCCCAGCAGAACTCCCACAAGCCAGAAGAGAGTGCATGCCAATATCTAACATTCTTAAAGAAAAGAATTTCAACCCAGAATTCTATATCTTTAGCTGTAAACTCTGTTTCCATAAAACTGAAGGAGGAAATTAGGAATCCTTTTTTATAGACGAAAGCAAATGCCGAGAGATTTTTCACCACCAGGCCTGGGTTCTGTATAAGAGTTCTGAAGGAAGCACTAAATATGGAAAGGAACAAATCCAGTAATTAATCACTGCAAAAAATATTAAATGGTAGCTACCAATATGCAGGAAGAGACTGCATTCAACTAATGAGCAAATAACCATACAACAAGTGTTTACAGGATCAAGTTCACATAAATAATATCAACTCCAATCAAATGGGGCTTAAATAATCCAATCTGAAAGACGAGACTGACAAATTGATACAGAGTCAAGATTACCAGCCTGGTTGCATTGAGGAGATCCATCCCCACGCTGAGACACACATGAGAAAGCCCCAAAACAGCGTGATGTTATGATTCCACGCCAAACGTAAGTCCCAGCCCCCTGATGCCAGACTGTAAACCAACAAAGATCAAAAAAGAAAGAAGGCCATTACGTGTAAATGGCAGGTAAAGGATCAACCAACAAAGAGCTTAATCCATCCTAAATATATATGCACCCAATACAGGAGCACCTAGATGCATACAAGCCTTAGAGACTTACAAAGAGACGTTTGACTCTTGCCACAACAATAATGGGAGATTTTGAAACCTAACCGGCCAACATTACTAGACAGACTTCAATGAGATGAAAACTAAATAAGATATCCAGGAATTCAGAACTCAACTCTGCAACTAAGCGGACCTAATAGACATCTACAGAATCCCACCACAAATCAACAAATACACAACATCTCTTCCCACACCGCTACCTATCCAACATTGACCACATAGCCAGCTGCAGCACTCCCAGCAAATTTATAAGAATAGAAATTATAATAAACTGTCTCTCTGTAGGACTAGAGTGCAATCAAACTAGATCTCCGATTTCAAGCAGGAAACCTAAATCCAAAACCATAAAAACTTACATGGAAACTGAATAATAATCTGCTACTGACTGGCTACATAATACTGGATACATAATGTAATGAAGATAGAAATAAAGATATTGTTTGAAACTAATGAAAGAAAGATACAATATCCTAGTAATCTCTGATATATTTTAAAGCAGTGTGTGAGGGAAATTCTAGCACTAAATGCCCATAAGAAAGCAGGAAAGATCTAAAATTGACACTCAGAGATAGACTAATGGAGGCAGAAATAGAGCCTCTAGAAATAATACTACATCTGCAATCATCTGACTCGATAAATCTTTGAGAAAAAAATGTTACATGTAAGAATTCCCTATTTAACAAAATGGCAGCTGGGAAAACTGGCCAACTAAGGGGTGAAAAGCCGAAACTGGATCCCTTCCCTACAACTTATACAAAAAATCTAATTGAAGATGCATTACCGACTTCAAATGTGAACCTAAAAACCAAAACCCTAGAAAAAAACCTGGAGCAATACCATTCAGGACATAGGCATGTGGGCAAAGGACTACATGTCTATGAAACACAAAAGCAATGACAACAAAGCCAAAATTGACAAATGGGATCTAATTAAACTAAAGGGCTTCTGCATAGCAAAGGAAACTACCATCAGGTGAACAGGCAACCTACAGAATGGAAAAATGTTTTGCAATCTACTCATCGACAAGGCTAATATCAGAACCTACAAAGAATTCAAACAAATTTACAAAGGAAAACAAACAACCCATCAAAAATTGGGCAAAAGGATAGACAGACACTTCTCAAAAGAAGACATTTATGCAGTCAACAGACACATGAAGAAATGCTCATCACACTGGCCATTAAGAGAAATGCAAAATCAAAACTACGGTGATATACCAACTCACACCAGTTAAAGTGGCCGAACATAGAAAAAGTCAGGAAACAACAGGTGCTGGAAGGGATGTGGAGAGAAATAAGACACTTTACACTGTTGGTGGGACTGTAAACTAGTTCAACCATTGTGGAACACAGTGTGAAAAGCAGTCCTCAAGGATCTAGAACTAGAAATATCATTTGACCCAGCCATCCCATTACTGGGTATATGCAAAGGATTATAAGTCATGCTATATAATGACACATGCACCGCGTATGTTTATGGTGGCACTATTCACAATAACAAAGAGTTGGAACCAACCCAAATGTCCATTAACACGACAGACTGGATTAAGAAAATGTGGCACATATACACCATGGAATACTATGCAGCCTTAAAAGGGATGAGTTCACGTCCTTTGCAGTGACATGGATGAAGCTGCAAACCATCCATTGAACAAACTATCAGAAAGACAGAAAACCAAACCTGCATGTTCTCTCACTCCTTGGGTGGGAATTGAACAATGAGAACACTTGGACACAGGATGGGGAACATCACACCAGAGTCTGATTGCGTGGTGGAAGTGGGAAGAGAAAGTATTAGTAGATATACCTAATGTAAATGACAATTAAGGGGTGCAGCACATCAACATGGCACATGTATACATAATATAACAAACCTGCATGTTGTGCACATACCCTAGAACATAAAGAATAAAAAAATTTTTTTTCAGACATAGGAAATTTAAAAAGAGAGAAATGATGGAGTCCAAAACTACAGTTACTGAGACTAATGTTAATTCTTTTTAAGTTTGATTATATTTTCACCTAGAAGTGAGTACAGACACTTTCAAAATATAGCCCACACACAGGCTGGATGTTATATACTCCCACTGAAATTTTAAGGATTCAGATAGCTCTCAAAACAGATCATATTTTCCTGTAAATAAAAGATTCCAGTCTACATGAGTGAGCATAATAAGGAAGTCCCCTCTGCTTTAACTTTTACCAGACCTGAAGTACTCTGATGATAATCAATCAATTTATTTCTATGGCTTTGTTTACTGATTCGCATTTGACAAAACCCACTGTTTTCTTATTGTATTGCCCAAGAGGAGTTATCACTGTATCTGTAGAGGGAGAGCTGCCCCAAATCATAAATGACAAATTAAACCCAATTCCATGTATAACTAAATTTGTTGAAATTTTGTCTTGTCACACATGTTCACAGAAAGCAATGGCCAGTGGAGTCTCTCAGCCTGCATCCTTCTCACTCTGTCTCTCCTGTCTTTCTCTTTCACTTTCAAGTACCTTTATGATGACACTGGGAGAAACTCAGATAACCCAGAATAAGCTTTCCATCTCAAGATACTCAACTTTATCACCGTTGAACAGTGCTTTTTCCAAGAAAAGTAAATGCATGTGTTCCAAGGCTTAGGATGGAAATTGTTCTTTTTTTTTTTTTTTTTTTTTTTTTGAGACAGAGTTTCCCTCATGTTGCCCTAGCTGGAATGCAGTAGAGTGATCTCAGCTCACTGAAATCTACACCTCCCAGGTTGAAACGATTCTCCTGCCTCAGTCTCCCAAGTAGCTGGGAATAAAGTGCCCGACACCATGCCCACCTAATTTTTGCATATTTAGTGGAGACAGGTTTCACCATGTTGGCAAGGCTGGTCTCGAACTCTGAACTCATGATTTGCCATCACCGGCCTCCCAAAGTGCTGGGATTACAGGCGTGAGCCACCGCACCCAGCCCGGATGTGGAGATTTTTAAGAGGCCATTATTCTGTCTCATACAGGTCACTTTCATAAACATTACCCACAACAAAAGTACGTTTTGCCTTCCTTCCAAGTCTCACTTTTCTGTCTGCACAAACCACGGTGAAACATACTAGCTCTGCTATGAAGTGGCTGGATGACCCTAAGTTCCTCATTTGACCTCCCTCAGTCTCTTTCCTCATCTGCAGTGTGAGGCTGACTCTTGCTGCATCAGAAAATGACAGTGGAAGAGTAAATTAACATGTGTAAGACATTAGTCACAGAGCCTGGTACCCGATGAGCCTCGGTGAAGCATTCCTTTCAGTCCTTTCCTTTCACCATCCATTTTTCTTGCCCTCACTCATCTTTTCCTTCAACTCCTTTCTCTTAATAACTTTCTCAGTCTATCCTGCCAATTAAAGACGCCACACTACCCATTCTCTCATGACTCTGATGGTGTGCTCTTGTGACCCAGAGTCTGCTACCCCTCCAAGGCAATGGTATTATGTATATGGAGAGGTCTGTTTGCAACAGAAATCCTTTTATGTTCACACAAAATTTATACACGATTTCTCTTAACACATATCGAAGTCTCAATTCTACCTGTTATTTCTATATGCACTTCATTATTTTTTATTCTTCAGTCTTTCTCCATACCCTAAAAAGTGGGATAGTACAAAACCAAAAATAATGGTCTGGGCGGAGAGGGTATTCCTTTAGGAAGATGGATGCTATCTGAGGCAGCCTGAAGCCATTTCTGGGTTTGACACATCACAGCCATTCAACTCTAGGACTTGCACAACAGTAAAAAGCATAAAATTTTTAACTGTTCGATGATAAAGTAAAATTGGATTTTATTCTTAATTTCTCATAGGTTCTAAGGCAAGCAGTTTGAGTTCACAAAAAAAAAATTAACTTTGTTTTAGGTCAGATTTTTGCTCTGTAATTTAGTTAAAAGAAAATTTAAGGCTAGCCATAACAATATTAGGTACGTATCTCTCTTTGAAATTAAATCCTCTGATCAACCATTTGGAGTAAGAGAGCTCTAAAATATTTTTTAACTTAAGTCCCAACTTAAAGAATCCATCTTCTGGCCATGGACAATTAGGATTTCCAGTGGCATTATTGATTCTAAGTGACTCAATCCAAGAGTCTCTTTGGTGAAAAACCAACCTCAATGACCTTTTCCCCCAACCCAACAAAATGAAATATGTACTCTCAGGAACAGGCTTAGGAAAGCAAAAGACTCGTGTTGCCTCAGGCCTATCCAAGCAAAAAGACTTGGGATGGCCAAAGTCCAAGATGGATGGGATTTCTTATGACAAGCCTCCTGGGAGGCTTAACATTTGGAAGAGAAAAGAAAAATAAAAAACCTCGGAGTTCTCAGCCATGTTAAGGCTGGTCACCTAATGTGACTCAAAATGATTCCTCCTGATGGTGCTGGAGACCAAGAGTGGAGTGCTCCGACTTGGTCACAAATCAAGTCCTCAAGGACATATGACCACTAGAGCGTAATTGACATTACCAACCTTCTGAGTAGAGAGCAATCATACAGCCGTAGATAATCAAAGGTTGTTCTTAAGACCACCTGAGTGAACTCCTCTACAATCATTTTGTATTTACACTTTTTAAAGAGAATTCAGCTGCCTTCATTAAAATCTTTACTGAAGCTATGCTCCTGGCCTCCCAGCCTTCCAAGAAGGGTTCGTATTCCTTCTTATAAGTATCTTTATAATTTTTCCTCTAAATCGTTTCCACCACCCTGACTGAACTCCCACATCTCCCCCTTTTCTGTTTCTTGTGTCTCTCTCAAAATAAAACAAAGAAACAAAACAAAGAAAACAAAACAAAACAAAAGATTTCTTTCACTTGTTCCCAAGCTGTATGTCTAGCTTACCTTTCTTTCGGGAATCATGGGTTAAGTGATACAATTTGCATTAGATCCCTTAATTGAACCTGCAAAACCGAGGCGCCAGTGGCTTGAAGCAGGTGTTTGAATACTTTAGATACTGCTCCTGTTGTGCTGATAACTGTTGTCCCGTGATGCAGCATACCCTGAACAATTCCTCAGAGCTAAGAATCCCAAAGCCGGGCACCCGATGACCTACTGACTTACTTTGACTTATGAGCTTGCTGGCTTACCAACCACACAGTCTTCTCTTTGGATTTTCAGAAGTTAGGTCACAATTATTTCACCTTTATACCTCAGACCTGGGCATCAACATGCCGGGACCTCACATGGAGCACCAACTGTCTGGGTCAACCGGCAGACCCTGACCCAGCAATGGACGAACAAATACACTCAGACACTAATATCAGTGAAGAGCAGGCTAGGTGGCCAAGTAACTCACGGATAACTAGAGGAGCCAGTTAAGAGTTAACAGCAGTGGCCTGATCTGCCCATGTAATTCGCATTTATTCGAGGTACAAAGATTAAATAACAAGGTCTTGGTAAACACCACTAGAAGGAAATTGACATTTCCGACCTCCTGAGTAGTTCCCCAGCATAAGATTAAATGTTGGCTTTAGGACCCTGAGTAAAACAAGCTATTTAGATAAACTCCTCATTCCTGTGTATCTATGCCTAAGCTTTAAGATAATTAAACATTGTGGCCTTTACTTTGAAGCTATGCAAACCACCAGGTTCCAAGGTTTGTGACTATTTCCTGCCAACTATCATGCATTTTTCTCTTAAATATTTCCACCGCATGACTGAAGTCCAAAGTTGAGAGAAGACAGAGGGCATCAAAAGCAAACAAAAAACTGAACAGTTGACCACTTGAGAAAATTAAAATGTTGGTCAGGTCTTTCAACACAAGATCAAAAAAAAAAAAAAAAAAGGAAATTCCAGGCTGGCCACGCTTCATAGGGGCACTCAGCAGCCTACCTAAGGGGAACTTCATCTTACGGATGAGAGTCACTGGGAAATCTTTAAGAAGGTCACAAACATGACAAAACAGCATTGCCAGGAAGATTACTGTGACCAGCACTAGGCAAAGAGAAGTTGGGAAATGATCTTCAACTTTTGGACAATTAATAGAAATATTTAAAGATCTATATTTCCTTTCTTTTCTTTTCATTTAATGTTGAAATACTTTTAGACTTTCTAAAATGTTCCAAAATAAAGGCAAAGAATCCCTCTTATCTTTTCATTCAGCTTCCCAAATAAACCAATATAGATATGCACCTAATAATCAAATCAGTAAATGATTATTAACTTGCTGTGGAAATGAAAGCCTGTAGAGACCTTATCCAAATCCTCTATGTTCTGACTAATGTCTTTTTTCTGGACCAGGATCAATCTAGTATCACATATTGCTCTTCATTGTGTACTGTTCCCTCAGTCTTCTTTAATCTGGGAAAGTTAGGATTTACCTTTAAGAGCTTCACAATTTTGAAGAGTATTGGTTACTTATTTGGTAGCAGACCCTCATTTGGACTTTTCTAATATTTTCTCACGATTAAACTCAGGTTATACAGTTTGTAGAAGAATACCACAGGGATGATGCTGCACCTTCTCCATCCATTATATTAGAATGCCCTAAGATGTCGTCATCTCTGACTACTGGAGACGTTAACTTTGATTATTGGGTTAGAGTTCCTCCACTGCAAAATGACCCTTTTTCTTGAAAGCACTTTTAAACAACCAATCCCTGGGCTACACCACACATTAGCCACATCAGAAACCTTGAGGATGGGTACAGGCATTGGTAGAAACAATGCTCTACAATTGACTGTAATCAATATCTGCAAATGGAAACATAAGGCAGACAGTGAAGATTAGAATCCACGAAATCAGCTAGAGACAAAACATAAGGCTTCTCTTAAAAAAATAAAATCTAATTCTAAACAAAAACAATTCCGCTGGTTTTGGCATGTGGACATATGGTTGAGCATTGAGGAAAATAGAAATCACACCTGATGGGGAAAGAGATGCATTAGTAGACTGCAGTCAATTAAAAAAGAAAGCCAGAATCAGGTGTGGTGACTCTCGCTTGTAATTCCAGCATTTTACAGGAATTGAAAGTGGGCAAATCACTTCGGCCCAGAAGTTTGAAAGCCTGGGATTTCACCAGCCTGGGTGCGGCTCATCTCTACAGAAACAAACACAAAAATTAGCTGGGGCATGGGGGCGTGCTGTGTGATTCCAGCTACTCGGGGAGGCAAAGGCAGGAGGATGGCAGGCTCACAAGGTTGAGGGCTGATCAGTGTCTCAATCATCTAAAAAAAAAAAAGTAAAATGTTTCTAAGGTGAGATCCATTGCAAAGCACCACATCTTATTCTGTGATGTTTAGATGCCATAATTAAAATAGAACATGGAGGTGTTTCCATAGGAATAGCTGACAGATTCTATGCACATCTTTGGCTGCTTCCATATTCTATTGTGGGCATAATTGTCTGTTGAATTAGCATCGTGCTGGTGAAAGTCTAGGTTGTTCCCAACATTTTGCTGTTAAACAAACAATACAGTGAATAACCTGATTGGGTGTCATTTTTCATGACTGGTAGTGTGATAAATCTTTTTCCAGTAAAAGTTTGGGGGAGGCAAAAATATGTATTTTAAGAATTTTGGTATGCATTGAAATTTTACTCTCCAAGGTTTGTACATATTTTTATGTTCCAAGAAAAGTAGGGGAGGGTAATATCACCTCAGCTGGTGTCACACTGAAGTCCTGAGTGACAGGACCTTTGGGAACTTGCAGGCCTGGCCATATCCCTGGTGCCCACACAGGGCAGGGCATCTGGATCTGGGAAGCTCAGGAAGGTGAGGATCCCTCTAGAGGTCACCTACTAAGGATCAGAAAGGGGCCAAAAGGAAGTCAAGAGATTGCAGGTGTAAACTAAAGAGAAGTTCAGCTGGAATATTAAGGTTCAAGGAGCAAGCTGAGGTGAAAGTGGTAGAGACGTGGAAGGAGAAAATTAAAAAGCTCTAGGAAGCTAGGGAGGCATACATGAGGCTCTCCTCCTCCTCAGCATTGAACTTTGTAGTAGTGGTCATGCTGGTGGGAGCTCCTAATGAGCTCTAGAATGTTCAACACTATCTGAGACTCTACCCACTCAGGCCAGCAGGACTCCCTCCTCCAGCTCTGACAACCAGCAATGTCTCAGACTTTGCCAATCTTTCCCAATGAAAAATTTTTCCACTATTTAGAAGCATTAATCTACACTAATCTATAAAAGCAAATCGCCACTAAAATCCATCACCTCTTGTTAGAAGATTTACAAGTGTGAGAGGGGTAAAAATGGAGGTCTTCAATATCTACTGAAATGACTTTACTTAATCAGCAATTTGATGTCCCAGGAGGCATGTTTAGAGGTGATGCCACAAGGCTGCCTGTACCTCACAGCAGAGAAGGGTGTGGGTTTCAAGGTTTAACCCTTGAACTGGAAATGTCTGTAATTGTGAAAGGGAATGACACCCACTGGGTTACAATAAAAATTGATGTAGAATTTTGTAGATATTGGGAGAAAAAATACCTGGCGTAAGCGAACTCCATTCCACCCCTCCACCATTCCATATTTCCTTCTTTTCCATTATTTATTATTCCATTCCATTCCCATGCCATTCACTACCCCATCCATTTCATTCACTCCCAATGCAATCCCTCCCCTCCCCCCTCCCATGATAGGCCCGATTGTATGATGTTCCACACTTCCTGAGTCAAGTGATCTCATTGTTCAGTTCCCACCTATGAGTGAGAACATGATTTGTTCGGTTTTTCTGTTCTTGTGATAGTTTTGCTAAGAATGATGGTTTCCAGCTGCATCCATGTCCCTACAAAGGGCGCAGCTCATCCTTTTTGTAAACATAGTATTCCATGAATTGTATATGTGCCACATTTTCTTAATCCAATCTGTCACTGATGGCCATTTGGGTTGATTCAAGTGCTGCTACTGTGAATAGTGCTGCAATAAACATGCGTGTGCATGTGTCTTTATAGCAGCATGATTTATAATCCTTTGGGTATATCCCAGTAGTGGGATGGCTGGGTCATATGGTACATCTAGTTCCTAGATCTGCCCCGAGATATACCACTGTTTCCATAATGGTTGAACAGGTTTACAATCCCACCAACAGTGTAAAGTGTTCTATTTCTCCACGTCTCTCAGCACCTGTTGTTTCTGACTTTTTTGTGATGCCATTCTAACTGGTGAGATGGTATCTCATTGTGGGTTTTGGATTTGCATTTCTCTGATGGCCAGTGATGACGACATTTTTCATATGTCTGTTGGCTGTATGAATGTCTTCTTTTGAGAAATATCTGTTCATATGCTTTGCCCACTTTTGATGGGGTTGTGTTTTCTTGTAAATTTGTTTTGCTTGAGTTCTTTGTAGGTTCTGGATATTAGCCTTTGTCAGATGAGTAGATTACCAAGAATTTTCTCCCATTCTGTAGGTTGCCCTGTTCACTCTGATGAGTAGTTTCTTTTTGCTTATTGCGAAGCTCTTTGTGTTTAGTCAGATCCCATTTGTCAATTTTAGCTTTTGCTGCCGTTGCTTTTAGTGTTTTAGACATGAAGTCTTTGCCCATACCTATGTCCTGAATGAATTTTACTACCCTAGGTTTTCCTCTAGGATTTTTATGGTATTAGGTCTAACATTTGAAGTCTCTAATCATCTTGAATTAATTTTTGTATAAGAATGGAAAAGGATCCAGTTTCAGCTTTCTACTTATGGCTAATAATTTTCCCAGCACCATTTATTAAATAGGGGAATCCTTTCCCCATTTCTTGTTCTCTCAGGTTTTGTCAAGATCGATGGCTGCTTTTAGATGTGTGCTATTATTTCTGAGGACTCTGTTCTGTTCCGGTGATCTATCTCTGTTTGGTACCGATGCCATGCTGTTTTGGTTACTGTAGCCTTGCTGGTATAGTTTGAAGTCAGGTAGCGTGATGCCTCCAGCTTTCAATTCTTTGACTTAGGATTGTCTTGGAGATGCGGGCTCTTTTGGTTCCAGACTTTGAAGCGGTTTCCAATTCTGTGGAGAAACTCATTGGTAACTTGATGGGGATGGCATTGAATCTATAAATTACCTTAGGCAGTATGGCCATTTCACGATATTAATTCTTCCTATCCATGAGCATGGTATGTTCTTCCATTTGTTTGTGTCCTCTTTTATTTTCACTGGCAGTGGTTTGGCAGTTCTCCTTGAAGGGGTCGCTACATCCTTGGAAGTTAGTTCTAGGTATTTTATTCTTTGAAGCAATTGTGAATGGAAGTTCATTCATGATTTGGCTCTGTGTTTGTCTGTTGTTGGGGTGCGTATAAGAATGCTTGTGATTTTTGAACATTAGTTTTGTATCCTGAGACTTTGCTGGGGTTGCAGCATCAGCTTAAGGAGATTTTGGGCTGAACAATGGGGTTTTTCTAAATATACAACAATCATGTCATCTGCAAGCAGGGACAATTTGACTTCTTCTTTTCTAACTGAGACACCCTGATTTCTTTTCTCTTACCCTGAAAATTGCCTAGCCAGAACTTCCAACACTATGTTGAATAGGAGTGGTGAGAGAGGGCATCCCTGTCTTGTGCCAGTTTTCAAGGGAATTTTTCAGTTTTGCTTTACATTCAGTATGATATTGGCTGTGGGTTTGTCATAAATAGCTCTTATTATTTTGAGGTGCGTTCCATGAATACCGAATTTATTGGCGTTTTTTTTTTTAGCATGAAGGAGCTGTTGAATTTTTGTCAAAAGCCTTTTCTGCATCTATTGAGATAATCATGGTTCATCTTTGGTTCTGTTTATAAGCTGGATTATGTTTATTGATTTCTGAATGTTAGACAAGCGCATCCAGGGATGAAGCCCTTGATCATGGTGGATAAAGGTTTTGATGTGTTGTTGAATCCGGTTTGCCAGTATTTTATTGAGGATTTTTGCATCGTGTTCATCAGGGATATTGGTGTAAAATTCTCTTTTTTATTGTGTCTGTGCCAGGCTTTGGTATCAGGATGATGTTGGCCTCATAAGTGAGTTAGGAGGATTCCCTCTTTTTCCTGATGATTGGAATAGTTTCAGAAGAGGTGGTACCAACTCACTCCTTATACTCTGGTAGAGATTCAGCTGTGAATCCATCTGATTACGGAGTTTTTTTTTTTGGTTGGTAGGCTATTAATTATTGCCTCAGTTTTAGAGCCTACTATTGGTCTATTCAGAGTTCAACTTCTTCCTGGTTTAGTCTTGGAAGAGTGTAAGTGTCAGGTATCCATTTCTTCTAGATTTTTCCAGTTTATTTGCGTAGAGGTGTTTATAGTATTCTCTGATGGTAGTTTGTATTTCTGTGGGGTCGGTGGTGATATCCCTTTATCTTTTTTTAATTGCGTCGATTTGATTCTTCTCTCTTTTCTTCTTTATTAGTCTTGCTAATTGGTCTGTCAATTTTGTTGATCTTTTCAAAACCAACTCCTGGATTCATTTGATTTTTTGGAGGGTATTTTGTGTCTCTATCTCCCTTCCAGTTTGCTCTGATCTTAGTTTATTTCTTGCCCTCTGTAGCTTTCGAATGTGTTTGCTCTTGCTTCTCTAGTTCTTTTAATTGCGATGTTAGAGTGTCAATTTTGATCTTTCCCTGTTTTCTCTTGTGGGCATGTAGTGCTATAAATTTCCCTCTACACACTGCTTTGATAATGTCCCAGAGATTCTGGTATATTTATCTTTGTTCTCATTGGTTTCAAGAACATCTTTATTTCTGCCTTCATTTTCGTGATGTACCCGGTAGTGTTCGGGAGCAGGGTTGTTCAGTTTCCATGTAGTTGAGCGGTTTGATTGAGTTTCTTAGTCCTGATTCCTGGTTTGATTGCACTGTGGTCTGAGAGAGACGGTTTGTTATAATTTCTGTTCTTGTACATTTTGCTCCAGGAGTGCCTTACTTCCAGTATATGGTCAGTTTTGGAGTAAATTTTGATGTGGTGCTGAGAAAGAATGTATATTCTGTTGATTTGGGGTGGGAGTTCTATAGATGTCTATTAGGTCTGCTTGCTGCAGAGATGAGTTCAATTCCTGGATATCCTTGTTCACTTTCTGTCTTGTTGATCTGTCTATCAGCTGACAGTGGAGTGTTGAAGTCTCCCATTATTATTAGCCACTTAAGTCTAAGGTAATCTTGTAAGTCTCTAAGGACTTGCTTGCAGATCTGGTGCTCCTGTGTGGGTGCATATATATTTAGGATAGTTTGTGCCTGTTGAATTGATCCCTTTACCATTATGTAATGGCCTTCTTTTGTCTCTTTTGATCATTTTGATGGTTTTAAAGTCTGTTTTTATCAGAGACCCAATATTGCAACCCTGCTTTTTTTTGTTCTCCATTTGCTTGGTAATCTTCCTCCATCCCTTTATTTTTGAGCCTATGTATGTCTCTAAGTGTAGATGGGTCTCCTGAATACAGCAGGCTGATGGGTCTTGACTCTTTATCAGTTTGACAGTCTGTGTCTTTTTCATTGGAGCATTTAGTCCATTTACATTTTAAGGTTAAGATTGTTATGTGTCAGACTGGATCCTGCCATTATGATATTAACTGGTTATTTTGCTCGTTAGTTGATGCAGTTTCTTCCTAGCCTCGATGGTCTTTTACATTTTGGCATGTTTTGAGATGGCTGGTACTGGTTGTTCCTTTCCATGTTCAGTGCTTCTTCAGGTCTCTTGTAAGGCAGGCCCTGGTGGTGACAAAATCTCTAAGCATTTGCTTATCTGTAAAGGATTTTTTATTTCTCCTTCACTTATATGAAACTTGGATTTGGCTGGATATGAAATTCTGGGTTTAAAATTCTTTCTTTAAGAATGTTGAATATTGGCCCCCACTCTCTTCTGGCTTGTAGAGTTTCTGCGAGAGATCTGCTGTGAGTCCTGATGGGCTTCCCTTTGTGGGTAACCGACCTTTCTCTCTACAAAGACTGCCCTTAAGATTTTTCCTTCATTTCAACTTTGGTGAATCTGGCAATTATGTGTCTTGGAGTTGCTCTTCTCGAGGAGTATCTTTGTAGGCGTTCTCTGTATTTCCTAGTTTGAATGTTGGCCTGCCCTACTAGGTTGAAGTTCTCTGGATGATATCCTGAAGAGTGTTTTCCAACTTGGTTCCATTTCCCCACCTCACTTTCAGGCTTTTAATCAGATGTAGATTTGGTCTTTTTTACATAATCCCATACTTCTTGCAGGCTTTGTTCATTTCTTTTCTTCTTTTTCTTTTGGTTTCTCTTCTCGCTTCATTTCATTTGTTTGATCCTCAATGCAGCTGATACTCTTTCTTCCAGTTGATCGAGTCGGTTACTGAAGCTTGTGCATTTTGTCACGTATTTCTAAGTGTCATGGTTTTCATCTCTTTCATTTTAGTTTAGGACCTTCTCTGCATTAATTACTCTAGCCATCAATTCTTCCCACTTCTTTTCCGTTTTTTAGTTTCTTTCTTTAGTGCGTAATTCCTCCCTTAGCTCTGAAATTTGATGGACTGAAGCCTTCAACCTCTATCATCATGATCTGGGGGAGATGTGCTCTTATTTTTTGAATTTCAAGCTTTTCTGCCTGCTTTTCCTCATCTTTGTGGTTTTATCTGCCTCTGGTCTTTGATGATGGTGATGTACTTTGATGGGGTTTTGGTGTAGGTGTCCTTCCTGTTTGATAGTTTTTCTTCTAACAGTCAGGACCCTCAGCTCGTCTGTTGGAGATTGCTTGAGGTCCTCCAGACCCCTGTTTGCCTGGGTATCAGCAGCAGAGGCTGCAGAAGATGGCATGTTCTGAACAGCGAGGTGTACCTGTCTGATTCTTGCTGGAAGCTTCCTCTCAGGGGTGTACTCCACCCCACTGTGGCCAAGGTAGGTGTCAGACTGCCTAGTGGGGGATATCTCCCGAAGTTAGGCTACTCAGGGTCAGCGACCCACTTGAGCAGGCAGTCTGTCCTTCTCGAATCTCAACCTCCCGTGTTGGGAGATCACTGCTCTCTTCAAAGCTGTCAGACAAGTCGTTTGCATCTGCAGAGGTTTCTGCTGCTTTTTGTTGTTGTTGTTGTTGTTGTTGGCTGTAGCTGTGCCTGTCCCCAGGGGTGGAGTCTACAGAGACAGGCAGGTTTCCTTGAGCTGCTGTGAGGCTCCGCAGTTGGGCTTCCCAGCAACTTTGTTTACCTACTTTAAGCCTCAGCAATGGCGAGCCCTCCCCAGCCTGGCTGCTGCCTTGCCCGGTAGATCACAGACTGCTACTTTGCCCAATGAGGAGGCTCACGTGGGCATTGGGACCTCCCAGCCAGGTGTGGGATATGATCTCCTGGTGTGTGCCTGTTTGCTTAAAGCAATATTGGGGTGGGAGTTACCAGTTTTCCAGGTGTTGTGTGTCTCAGTTCCCCTGGCTAGGAAAAGGATTCCCTTCCCCCTTGCTTCCCGGAGTGGCCGATGCACCGCCCTGCTTCATCTCGCTGGTCGGGCTGCAGCAGCTGACCAGCACCGATCATCGGCTGCTCCCCAGTGAGATGGAACCGTACCTCAGTTGAAAATGCAGAAATCACCGGTCTTCTGTGTCGCTGGCACTGGGGAGTTGGAGACTGGAGCTGTTCTATTAGAAGCCATCTTGCTCCGCCCCTCGATTTTGTGTATTTTTAAAAATTGTATACTGTTGGATCATTTTAAAAAATAGGAATAAATCCCAAACTGGATGAGGTAACTGGACACTGCTGGAGTCTCACTTTTTGTCAGGAGGCTGACAACATCCTGCTCCCCCTGGGCTGGACATTGTCTGACTCAGGGGCCTAAATGCTATCTTATTATGGAGAAAGAAGATGTTTTGAACGTTATATGAGTTCACCCATTCACCTCTCACCCGTTAGCCCTCTCAAACCTCTTCCCCACTCCTGAATTTCATTCTCAATTTACTGAGTTTCATTTCTGTCCCTCACATCATTCCAACATGTGGTGGACCAGGTGGTGGCTTCTGCCCATGGTTTTGTAAAAAGCAACAAACAGGCAAACAAAAACAAAAACAATGAAAGGAGCAAAGGTGGCTTTTTGCCTGAATCCTCCTTAAACTGACCTCTACCTGCAGCACCATGATGTTCCAGCGATTTGGACACTTTTTTCGGGTAATCAGATGCTTTCCATCTCATTAGGAAGTGACTCTCTCAGCCTGCGTAATGATTTCCTCGGTAGAAATCAACACAGAATACCTGTGTGTTTGCAAAGAAATGGATTCTATAAGAACATGTAGAAAGCCCACAATTATAGAAAGGAGCCACCTAAAACATACATTATGTAGATGATTCTCTGCATTCCCTTTTAAGAGATATATTGCAAAACATGACATTAATAATTATTCCTAGAAGAATAAAGCATGCACATACTGTTTTCCTAAGTTAATTTTAATGGAGTGGATCCTCCCATGTGCCCGGGGGCTGGGACTCTGAACAAAATTCTCCATCTTCGAGTGGCAATGCCTGAGAGGATGACATGGACTTAGGCCTGATATGCAGCCATTTCCGTCCACCCTGCCGCTGCTGCAGGACAGTACCAGCCCAAGGCCCAAATCTCCTGCTGAAGAGCTGAGAGAGGAAATGGAATATCCAAAGCCCCTTACCTTTCTCCAGTTCACTGGAATGGGTGCCCGTGCGGTCCATTTGCCCAAGGATACCCCCCTGCTGGTCTTTGGCTTTTAAGAGTCAGACCTCACTGACTTCTCTGGGTCTCAGCTGCTGTCACTCTGCTGAGCCCTGCTCTTTCCCATGGGGGTCACTCCCCTGCCAGGCATGTCCTCCAGCTCCAGCTGACAGGTCAGCTAAACCAGAGCCAAGAGAATGAGCAAAGATTTCAATATCTAGTATGTCCAGCAGAGATGCAACCTGTACAAAAAAATAAAGAAGTAGAGAGGCACACAGCTCTCCTGACAACATTGCGTCCCAAAGCAATGTCTTCTGTACCCCTCATTAAGGAGTTTACTGTCCCTCACCACATGGGCTAGTGCTCCCAGCGTCTGTCAATTCCTCAACGGGAAGCAAAACATATTTTAACGCAGTACCTCAGCAAAGGAAGTGGAGATAATTTACCTACTTGTGATAAAGTTCTTTAAAAGATCCCTAGGCTGCAAAATTCGCCTCTGAAAGACGATAGAAAAGGCGTTCCAATTGCAAAACATTGGCCTCCTTTCTTTTAAAAGAGTACCCTTGAAAGAGCCAAACTAATTTTGCCAAAATAAATTGCAGAACTTGAACTTTCTTATTTGAAATCTCACAAAACATTACAAGTACTAAAAACAGAAGCTGCTGGCATAAAAATACAAATAGTGACCAAAGAGATAGAATTGAGAGTCCAGAAATAAACTCTCACCCTTATAGTTCATTGCTCTTGCATAAGGGTTTCAAGATAATTTAATGGAGGAACAATCATCCTCTCAAATAACAGTGCAGAAACAACTAGATAACAACATGTAAAACAATAAACTTAGAGAACTATGCTTCCAACCATATCAAACAATTATCTAAAAATGGATGAGTGAGTTAATTATAAGATCTATAACCATAAAAACATCTTAGAAAAAGACATAGGGGTGAAACTTAATGACCTCAAATGTGCAACAGAGTCTCAGGTATGACCCAAATGTGTGAGAAACAAAAAGGAAAAATAGATAAATTGGGCTAAAGATGCAAGACTTTTGTGCATCAAAGGATATTATCAAGAAAATAAAAAGACCAAACACAGAATGAGACATAATAGTTGCAAATCACAAAGACAATGGTTTGACGCCCAGAATATATAAAGAACTGCCACAACTTGATAACGAAAAGGCAAACCAGCAATTTATATAAGGGGGCAAAGGACCCAAATAGACATTTCTTCAAAGAAGATATGCAGATCATCAAGAGGGACATGAAAAGAAACTCAACTGCATTAGTCATTAGGAAAATACAAAGTCAAAGCCACAATGAGATCCCACACTACACCTACAAATATGGCTACCATTCTTTTCAAATGTTAAATAACAATTGAAAGCATTATGTAGAATTTGGAATCCTCATACATTGCTGGTGAGATTATAAAAAGGTATAGCCACAGGGAGAAACTGTTGTGCTGTTCCTCAAGAAGCTAATCATAGAATTCTCATGTGAAACGGCATCCATTCCTAGGTATATACCCAAAGAATTGAATCCAGGGACTGAAACAGGTACTCGCACGGGAATGTCGATTGTAGCATTACTCACAAAAGATAAAATATGAAAACAATCCAAGTGTTCATCAGCACATGAATAAACAAATGTGGTCACACATACAACAGAATGTTAATCTGCCATAAAGAGGAATGAAGCTCTGATATCCGCTGGAAGATGCATGGACTTTGGAAACATTATGCTAAGTGAAATATGTCAGAAACTAAATAACATATATATATAATTCCATTTATATGAAACATCAAGAATAGGCAAATTCACAGAGACAGAGTAGAGATGATCAAGGTCTAGGGTGGACAATTCAGGGAGTTATTATAGCTTCAAAGGTACAAAGTTTCAGTTTAAAATGATAAAAGTTTTCTAGGAAAAATAGTGGTGATGGTAACTTAACACAGTGTATGTGGTGAATTCCACTTGATTGCACATTTTAAAGTGGTTACGAAAGCACATTATTCACAGAACTGTGCAAAATCGATTTCTATTATTTAATTCACCCAGGCTAAGGTGTTTGTTATGGCAGCTGAAGTCCATGAATACATCATCTGACCCAGTGTTTTCCATGAGACTTACCACTTTTTCAATCAAGTTAGCTGGAAGCTCCGGTCCCCAGAAGAACTGTAGGTCCCAAAACAACAGCTCCAGCAGAGGTTCAACGAGGACAGATCCCATAAGGCAGCCTCGATGTCAGGCCCTGGATGGCATGTGAGGCTATAATGATAGAACCACAATGTGAAAGTGTAAGTGTTTTTACTACTTACAGACACTGGGGAGCACTCGACACACCTGGAGACCACAGATACAAAGGTCAGCGAGCCCAGGCAGGAAGGAGAGAAGAAACCAGTAAGCCAATGATTTTAGTAAGTCCAGGTGTTGTCTGACAAGTTTCCAGCAAGGAGCTTTAATGGATGTGTTTAAAGCAAGTAGCAAACACTAGGACAAGGAGATCATGCTGTGACTGAGAAGTGGTCACTTTAAATGTGAGGGCAAATGTCAGATTTATCAGTTTAAAGAAAGTAGATGGAGAGAGAGGAGCCCAGCACACCAAGGAGGAGAGATGCCTCTTAGATTTTATCGCTGGCCACCAACTGCAGCCACTCGAACCAGATACAGTATTGAAAACTGCCATGGTGAGCAAGGCCTGCCTCTGATGTGAGGCAAATAAACTTACACTTTAAAAAATGAATGCCAAGGCAACATGACACTATGAGCACTCATGACATCCAGGGACACCAGCAGGGTGTGGTACTTCGCCCTGGAGTCAGAATCCTGGGTTCTGGTCCCTGGGAGTGAGAAAATGAAAATGACTTGTCCCTACTCCCCTGGCATTGATCCTCCCGCCCTGCTGCTCCGTCTTCTGTTCCCAAGCCCATGTGCAGTGCTCAGCCCCAGACATCACTGCCCCCAGGGTATACACAGTGCCTCCTACTGCACACAAACACAAACTCACAGAAGGTGACAAAAATCTGCGTTCGGGACATCCGATCGTGAAAGAGGGAGAACAGTGAACGTAGAGCCACAGATACTGGGACTCACAGGACTGGAAGGTGATGGAACTGTAACATAGCATATGTGTGACCTCGTTTGAAACGTGCAGATCCTTGTGGAATGAAACACGCAGCCTGGCCTGGGACTTCGGCCACCCACACTTCCCTTCCAGTCCACCAGAGGGCGGCAGAGTCCCTCCAGCCTGGAACCTTCCCAGGAGATGCGGACCTCCCTCAGCAGAACCTGTAGCCAAGCAGGGTCCACCCTCACCAGGGTCACCTCGGCCCAAGTCCTCAACGTCCTCCATGTTCCCCACACGGACTCTGTCAGCTCCTCCCTGACCTGGCGTCCGCCAACCTAACACCACTCCCTCTGCAGGCAGCTCCTGCGCCACACACTTGCTCCTTCCCTGGGTTCAGTTAAACAGACATCTCCTAGGGCAGCGCTGGTGCACGGGACGCCACACTGCGCCCTTTCTCCTCGTGACCTCCCTCCATCCTCATCAACTCTTTCTGTCACTGCTCCCTAAATGCCAGCCTCTGTTCCATCTATCCTGTTCTGTGGGGCATCCCAGGCCAAGCCTAGCGCTGTCACAGAACACTGGCTGCCTGAGGGCCCACAGCCTCCCCGGGAATCAGTGAGGCACCCTATGACCTGCCTGCCCGCTGCACCCCGTGGGGGCTCAGAGCGCATGAGATGGTCAAACACAGGCACCACATAGGATGTGGCCACCTACCCCCGCCTGTCCCTTGGGAAGACAGACCTCTCCTGTGTCCCTGCCGGGAGAAGGGGGTATTATTGCTCTTTGTTCCGAGAACACATCTCACCCCCACCCGCCTTCTCAGGTATGAGCAAGGTCCCTCCAGACAGGCTCTCTGGTGACTGCCTGTTCCTCCTCTACAGAGAGCATTTTGGCCAGGTGAAAACCCTCAGGAGAGACCCCTGGGTATGTCAGCACATGGAGGGCTGAGCCCATCACGACCACGGAGTAAGTCAAGATGAATCTCTCCAGCTCTGAGCCCCTGCTCTGTCCCAGGCTCCCCTTCCTGTATCCCAACGAGCCATGTTCCACGGGGTTCCTGGGTAACTCCCCACTTCCTCCTGCACCACCACGGGGAAGGTGTGGTGACCACAGTACAATCAGCTGGGCAGAGAAGAGAGGACACCAAAGATGGTCAGGAAGAAATGAGAAACCCTGAGCCCCAGCTCAGCCACCAGTCCCCAGGGAGCAATAGAGTGACTGAGAACTGTCCCTTTTACCATGGGACTCACAGTCCCCACTGAGCAACCACCACAGGCCTCTCCTCCCAAGACGCATGAGAGATTCACCCTGCACACCTCCAGAAAGGACACTTTCCTCTGGGTCACCCAGGTCCTGAATGTCCATCCTTGGAAGCTGCAGCCAAGCTAGACACAATTAGAGAAAGGAAGGGTCCCTCTCATCAGTGACACACAGCTCACCCACAGCACAATGGGGTGTCCCTGTGATAGGGACCTGGTGCAGCTCCAGCCTCCTGCACTGAAGGGGAGAGCCAGATGGGGATGAAAGAGGGCAAAGGGTGTGAATGTGCACCCCGACCCAGAGCCATGGGGACAGCAGGAGGCTGAGGCCCAGGACTGTGCTTGCCCAACCTACAGGGTATGTGTGTGACTGTGTGTGTCTGCAAGTGTCTCTTTTTTGTGTGTGTTTGTGTTTCTGCACATAGTGTGTGCCGAGGTTTGGTGACAGAATCACTGCTAAAAAAGGCAGAGGCCTCCACAATTCCCAGGGACCTGACACACAGACAAAAGGAAAAAGAGAAGGAGGGACAGGAGGCAGGACTGAGAGGGGAGGGGACAGAGAGGTGTCCTGGGCACAGACGCCGCCCATGAGTTTGAGAAGTGCTCCTGCCCCGGGAAGAGGCTCAGCACAGAAGGAGGAAGGACAGCACAGCTGACAGCCGTGCCCAGAAAGTTTCTGGATCCCAGGCTCATCTCCACAGAGGAGAACACGCAGGCAGCACAGGCCATGGGGCGCCTCTCAGCGCCTGCCTGGACACTGCACATCACCTGGAAGAGGCTCCTGCTCACAGGTGAGGAGAGAACTTCCTGGGAGAGGACAGGAGGAGGAAGCAGAATGATTGGATGGGGTTTGCTGGAGAGGATGGCGTTCTAAAAAATAAAAGTCAGCACTTTAAGAGGCTGAGGTGGGTGGATCATGAAGTCAGGAGCCAGTCTGGTCAACAAAGTGCAGCCCCGTCTCTACTAAAAATACAACAAATTAGCCAGGTGTGGTGGTGTGATCCTGTAATCCTAGCTACTTGAGAGGCTGAGGCAGGAGAATTGTATGAACCCGGGAGGCAGAGGTTGCAGTGAGCGGAGATTGTGCCGCTGCATGCCAGCCTGGGCGACAGTATGAGACTCTGTCTCAAAAAAAAAAAAAAAAAAAAAAAAAAAAGAGGAAAAAAGGCTCTGTTGGAACCTGGATAGGGGAAAATATGCCACAGAGGGTCAGGGGTCAAAACAGGAAAATCGCATTGAACTGGAATTGGTAAGAGGTAGGAAAATCTCAAGTGTTCTCCTTTCCTGGTTAATCATCACTGGTCACCATATTTTGAAAAATGACAATAATAACTATTATGAGATGACACTTCAAATGAAAATATAAGCAGGGCATGAAACACTGTCCTTAGCAAAAAATCTCAACCATTGGGTAAAGAAAATAAAAACACCCCAGGCATGAAGGGTCCTTGGAACTCTCACATCTACTGGAGTCTGCAGCCTGTCCCAGGCACTGGGGTGCAACCCAGATCACAAACGTCCCTGTCCTCACGGAGCACATGCTCTCATGGGCAGGAAGGCAGACATGCAAAGAGATCTGGAATGTGAGGTCAGGTGTTGACAAGAGCTCTGGAGGGAGCAGAGCAGGGAAAGATCAGAAAGGGAAGATCCAGGGTCTCTGAAGGAGGTGTCAGGAAAGAAGTCTAAGGATGCCCTGATGTGAGGAGGACCTGAGGGCAGTGTGGAGGGAGCCGTGCAGACCTCTGGGGTAGAGGATTCCAAAGAGAAAAATGCCGAGGTCAAAAGGGTTGAAGGAATGGGGGTCTTGCCGCTGACCTTGACCCAGTAGAACAGTAGGACACAAACACACAATCACACACACACAAAAAAGGGGTGTGTGTGTGTATGTGTGTATGCTTGTGTGTGTCTGTTTCTTCAAGGCTGATGATTGAAGAGATTGTCTCAGGACCCAGGGCCCCATCTTTTCACCCCAATACATAGGTCTCAATATTGACTGATGCTTTCTCCACCTCCTAGCATCATTTTTAATCTTCTGGAACCCACCCACCACTGCCCAAGTCATGATTGAAGCTCAGCCAACCAAAGTTTCCGAGGGGAAGGATGTTCTTCTACTTGTCCGCAATTTGCCCCAGAAAGTTGCTGCCTATGTCTGGTACAAAGGGCAAATAATGGACTTCCACCAATTCATTACAGCATATACAATAGACCCTGAAAGAATTATATTTGGGTATGCATACAGTGGACGAGAAACGCTATATTCCAATGGATCCCTGCTGATCCGGAATGTTACCAAGCAGGACACAGGATCCTACACCGTAAAAATCATGAATCGAATGGAGGAGATTAAGGAGTAACTGTACATTTCACCTTATACCGTGAGTGATTCCACATGATCCCTGGGTGTTGGGGGGCGGGGTCACTTCTACTTTGCACACACAGGATTGTCAGGCCTGGACTGTACCTGTGTCCCTCTCTGCGTTATGTCCCATATTGGGGTTTTGGCATTTAGTGCAGGACACACACAGAGGAGACAAACTTCAACAGATCAGAATTGCTTTCCTGCCTCCAGACCCTGAAGACACTGGCTGCACAGGAAGGACAGTCTGATGGGGGGGGGGGGGAGTGCTCAGCAGGAGGAGATCAGCCTCAGCCAAGCACCTCATGCCCTCTTCATAAACTTGACCCTGAGAAAGACCCTGGAAAACTGAGCAGGGCTTTGCCTAAGAGGCCCCCAGAGATAATCTCAGAGAAGCTTAGCCCAAGAAGCCTCAACTCCAGACCTCTGTCCCTAAATCCTTACTCCAGATAAAGCTGAGGAGCCTGTGCCACGGCTGGGTTGTGGCAGGGCTTACTGGGACCAAGGATTTACCAGCTGTCTGAGGACTGTGTCTCCTGGAGCTGCTCACAAGCCAGGGTTCAGCCCTCAGAGCCTCATCTGGGCAAGGACAGAGCTTTCTTCACCTGAGACTCAGAGTGGAGAGGACAGAAAGACAAGCTTTGTAGGCCATAGGCCAACTGCCTTGCGAGGCTTAGGACACTCCATAGAAAGTCTAATGTCCCCAGAAGCAGAAACAGAAGAGAGAAAATGTACCTGGCAGCAGCTTGTCCACAGGGATCTGACCTAAAGGTGCTCTCTCATGGAAGTGAATAATAATAAATGCTGTTTGTGTGAACACCTCCACTGTGCCAAGCATTAGGTCACGTGACTGTGAAGAATTTACAATTTATTCACAGATAGCATGAAAAGCCACAGTCCATTTGCCATTTAGCTTATTTGACTGAGAGAAAACTGAGGCACAGGAAGTCACAGTCACTGAACGAGAGTCACACAAACACAAAAGGCATATCAGGGTCACACGAAGTCTGTCTGTAGTCACAGGCCCATCCTCTCCTCCACCAGAAGTGATGGCTTATGTTTTGGCTCAAATTTTCTCTTCTTAGGCATCCAAACCTCAGAGGAGTGAGAGCAAATGGTCAGCTGATTAGTCTGCACTCCAGAACTAAATCACCTGCCTCAACTGTCAGTCAGTGCAAAAAATGTTCAGGCCTCCCCCTGAGATCTTAACCCCTATCTCTGAACCTGAAATCCTGCCTTTCCCTAAGTGTCCATGTCACTGGCATGACAGGATAAAAGAGAGGACCTTGTTTGTTTTCCCCACCCACACCCTGCACCAGCATATACCCAGTGAGAGACACACCCTCAGGTGCTCTTACATAACAAATGAAGGAATTGAATGAAGAAATGAATGATCCATAACCTCTTTAGAGACTGGATCTTGAATGCAGAATCCTAGGAAGTTCTAGCCACACCTGTCCCTTGTCCGTCAGAGGCGGACACCCATGTTTCATCCCCCCACTACCTCTTGTCCCTAAAGCCATCCCACCTCATGTGTAACTCTGAAGCTCTTTGGCTACTAGAGGGTTTTGAGGGCTCCCTGGTCCTGGACTGTGGAAATGGGGGCACCTGGTCCCTGGGGTCTCTGAAGTCACTGTAGGCCCCACTGTTCACTGCCATGCTGCCTCTGCCTCTCTCTGCTTCTCTGTGTCCCTCAAATTCCTCCCACTTTATTCTAACTGGCAAGCCCTGTCCTGCACAGCTTCTTCCTCCACCCCTAGGCCTTCCCCAGACACTCCCTCTAACTAGGCTGACTTCTGTTCCTTTCCTGCTAACACTGTGGAATGGTCCACCTCCCAGGTAATAGGAAAGGCACAGAAATCACCTGGAGTTTCCACTCCTGCCAGGCTTCATCTCGAGCCAATGTCCCCAGGTCACTAAGAGAATAAGCTTCCACTGTATCCCCATCCAGGGCTCTTTCCCTTTGTGAGGCTGTTCTGTGGACAAGACGGTGGGACAGGGATAGGCAGCTCCTCCATCCACTCTTATAATTCCCAGACAAGTTCTTCTGGCCTCCTGCACAAACAAAACCAATTTATCCCGATGGTGATTTGCAGTAAAGAAAAATTTTAATGACTCCAAGTCTGCCAAACAGGAGTATGGAGGTTGATTATTATTCAAATCAGCCTCCCTAGTGGATCAGGGGTTATAGATTTTCAAGGATAGTTTCAGGGGCACAGGACTAAAAAATGGGTACTGCTGATTGTTTGGGGATGGAATCATGCGGGCGGAAGGAAATGATCTGTTTGTGCTTGAATCTGACTCTAGGTGGGGACCAGTGCTTGGCTGAGCCATTAGTCATGGGTATGGATGAGATCAGCCGGCTGCCAGAATGCAAAGAATGAGAAACATCTCAAAAGACCAATCTCAGGTTCTACAATAGTGATGTTATCTATAGCAGCAATTAGTTACAAATTCTGTACGCTCTGGCCAAATGATATTTGAGCAGTAAGGGGTTATAGAAACTGTGCCTACATTTTAGCAGAATTCACTGCCCTCCAATAATCTTAGTCTTATGGTTTTTCATCCGATTTAAAAAAGCAATCCCTGGGCAAAATAAGGGTATTAGTGTTATGGAGGAACTATTATCATTGTTTCTTCAAAGTTAAACCATAAACTAAATTCCTTCCATGGTTAGCCTGGCCTATGTCCAGGAATGAGTGAGGACAGCCAGCCTGAGACTAGATGCCAGATGGAGTCAGCCATGCTAGTTTGCTGTCACTGTTGTAATCTTTGCACTGACTCACCAAGGTGTCAGAGGCTGGACAGGCCTGCAGTCTCCAAAGTCTCCGGGCTGATTTCACCCGTTTCACTCGTAACTCCATCCTCAACCTACCATGAAGCTCATATTCTCCAGTCACTTCCTAGAGACTTCTGGAGGACTTGCTAATTTCAAATCAGGTTTGGCATCTTTCTTTGAGCATAATGTGATCCTGCTGGAATTCACCCCACACCTAAACCTTAATTGGGTATCATGAGACATACTACTAATAGCAATTGATATTAGATGTTTGGACCATCAGTAAAAATTTCCTCTTATGACAACATTTTAATGTCTCCTCCAAATATTTTTTGCTTTTGTTACTAGGGAAAGAACATAACATGATGTCTAAACTCCTGACAACTTATTACGGGAAAATTACAGTATTACAAATTGAGCATCCCGAATCCGGAAATTCAAAATCTGAAATGCTCCCAAATCCAACACTTCTGACCACTGATGTGATGCTAAAAAGAAGTGCTCTCTGGAGCATTTTGGATTTTAAATTTTTCAGATTTGGGATGCTAACCCAGTACATCTACTGCAAATATTCCAAGATAAAAAAAAAAAAGTTAGAAATCCAAAACACCTGGTTTTAAGCTTTTTGCATAAGGAACACTTTGTCTGCATGAACTATAGGTATGAAACTGTACAGGAGATCTCTAGATCCTCCTCATCCTGCATAACTGAAAGCGCACACCCCCGGAACAATGCCCTATTCTCCCAAATCCAGCTCCTGGAAACCACTATTGTACTCTCTGATTCATTCTGGAATCCACTGAGATGAGATGTGTAGAGTAGTGAAACTCATAGAATCAGAGAGTAGAATGTCTAATGAGAGAAAGTATCTGCAAGACTTCTTCCCAAATATTGGTCTAATAGCCACCAAACACAAATGGTGCGTGAGGGCTAGACTTCCATCATCTGTTCATGTTCGCCCTATCCACCAGTCCGTTCTGAATTTGCAAACATCCACATGTATTTCTAGAAAGATCCACATGGTCATCACCTGTCCCCTACAGGGGGAAGGGAACATCATGAACACAGAACAGGGAACATGGTCTTGTTACAAAGCTATCAGCTCTTGCCTGTCCCCTTCACTCTTTGTAGGTCATTCATTGGACTCTGCTCTATCTTTAGAGGTCACTGGCTCAAGTCAGTCACTATGAGACAGCTGGGAAAACTGCCCCACCTTGTGGCTTCACTGCCTGATGACTGAACTGACCCCCAGGCTTGACTCTGGTCTCCCCTGTGTTATTTATGCTGAAGTATGCAGTCCAGGCCAGGCTTCCCAGTACACAAAGGGTTTAAGGACAATGGGAAGTTCCATCATCCATCTCTAGGATGTCCTTGAAAGGGAAGCTGCAGATAAAACGTACCTTGGGGGGCAAAGAAACCTGAAACTAAGAAGATTCCAGCACTGTATGCTCCCGGTGAGGACCACAGGGTGGGCCAGGCAGGCTGTTAGAGAGGGAAGGACTCAGAGAGGCACCAGGGACTGTGACTGCTGGTCCCGTGTCTTTCCATGACCCAATGCTGCTGCTCAATTCACACTTGAGAACGTCTGTGCTTCTCCCACATACAGAAAGCAGCCTCAGTCTCTGAGCCCTCAGATTGCTATGCATCTGTCTTGTAACACACACACTTGCCATGGGCTTTTAAGGACTTGGGTGGGCTGAGAAGTGGGAAATGCCATCTCTGATAGAAAGATATCTTTGGAGGAATCAAAGGTGCCACACAGGACAATCTTCTCTCTGTTATGTGCACAGTGGAGACTCCCAAGCCGTACATCTCCAGCAGCAACTTAAACCCCAGGGAGGCCACGGAGACTGTGATCTTATCCTGTGATCCTGACACTCAGGATGTAAGCTACCTGTGGTGGATAAATGGTCAGAGCCTCCCTATCAGTCGCCCGTGGCAGCTGTCCGAAAACAACAGGATCCTCATTCTATATGGTGTCACAAAGGATATTGCAGGACCCTATGAATGTGAAATGAAGAACCCAATGAGTTCCAGCCGCAGTGACCCAGTCACCCTGAATCTCATCTGTGAGTATCTTCTGTTCCTTTGTGAGCCAGGCTGCCATCCCAAATACACATGGCCAGAGGCCAGGCCTCCCAGTCCCTCTCAGGTCCAAGTACAGAGACCTTTAGCACTGGACATCAAAGCTGACAATGTCTACTAAGGGTAGACTTAGGTTTGATCAACAATGGGAGAGAAGAGGCTGCTCCTGTCATGGGAGACTCAGGGTCCACAGCTTATGATGGGAGAAACAGGTGAAAGTCTCAGGCTCCAGATGAGTGAACACAGCAGGGATTTGGCTGGGACTTCAGTGTTGTGACTTAGCTCACAGGGTCACTGTGGCCCTTGCACAGACCAGGATTTTCCCTTCCCTCTGAAAACATCAGCTGTGACTTTATTCTCTTTGCTCCAGATGGCCTGGACGCCCCCACCATTTCTTCTTCATACACCTATTAGCACACAGGGGAAGTCCCCAAGCTATCCTGCCTCACAGACTCTCACCCACTGGCAGAGCTTTCTTGCCTGATTGATGGGAAGTTCCAGCAATCAGCACAAGTGTTCTTTATCCCCCAAATCACTAAAACATATACAGGGGTCTATGTCTGTTTCACCCATTACTCAGCCACTTGTGGAACAAATCACATAATCAAGAGGATCATAGTCCCTGGTAAGTGGATCCCTGGAGCTTTTGCAGCATGTTTTCCAGTGAAGTCTATCTGGCTATCAGAGAAGAGCCACCTGCCCTCTGCTAAGAGAGAGGGAAAATCAAAAACCCAGGACAGGGAATAAGTTTCTGCTCCAAAACCACCAGCTTTTGCCTGTCCCCTTCACTCTTTCTAGTTCATTCTTTAGACTATACACTAACAGTGAACAATCCGAAAGGAAATTAAGAAAAGAATTTCTATTCACATTAACATCAAGAGAAATAAAATATTTTGGAATAAGTTTAACCAAAAGGGTCAAAGGGTTATACCCTGAACACTCCAAAACATTACTGAAAGAAACTAAAGACGACATCAATATATGGAAAGACATTTCATTCTCACGGGTTGGAAGAATCAATATTGTTAGGAAGATAATGCTAACCAAAGTGAGCTGCAGATTCAACGCAACCACTACCAGAATCCCAGTAACATTTTTTGCAGAATTACAAAAATCTGTATTAAATCTGACCTGAGAGGCTCTTATTAATGACTGCCACAACACAGACACTGAGAAAAAGATGCAACCACGAAAAGGTGAAAAATTTTGATGACATAGAAAATAGCAATCAGCCTCTCTCACATCCCAGCATGGCCAGTATGGAATTGCCCAAAAACTAATCACCAAGCTGGAAACGTGGTGAGAGAAAAAAAAAAGCGGGGGGGGCAAGAATGTATTTGGCCTATCATCTCCCACTTTGACGTACGAATCTGATGCTGAAAAGAAATGCTCACTGGAGCATTTTAGATTTTGAATCTTTCAGATTTGGGATGCTAAACCAGTAAGTATATGACAAATAGTTCAGAATGAAAAAATGTCAGAAATCCAAAACACTTCTTATCCTAAATCTTATGCATAAGAAATACTCAGTCTGTGTGAACTATAGGCATTGAGCTGTACAGCAGATCTCTAGAACCTCCCCATCTGGCATAACTGAAACTGCACACACATGAACAACTTCTGATTCTCCCCACTCCCAGCTCCTGGCAACCAGCAGTCTCTTCTCAGATTCACTCTGGAATCCACTTACATGAGGTCCCTAGAGTAGTCAAACCCATGGAATCAGAGAGTAGAGGGTCCAATGAAAGAAAATATTTGCAAAAATTTTCCCCAAATTTGTCTCAGTATCTATCAGGGTTTCATGGACAATGAGGAAGTCCCATTATTACTCATCTCTAGAATGTCCTTGGAAATGGAAGCTGCAGAGAAATCACATCTAGGGGGGCAAAGTAGGATGGAATTTGGAAGGGGCCCAGCAGTTGCATATTCCAGGTAAGGAACCCAAGGTGAACCAGCCAGTCAGTTGATTAGAGAGGGACTGGGAGGGGTGCGGGGGCTGTGACTCCCACTCACATGTCTGTCCATGACCCAACACTACTGATCAATTCACATTTGAGAAAGTCTGTGCTTCCCTAAGACAGAGCAGGTGGCCTCACAGTCTTTGAGCCCTTAGATCATCATGCATCTGTCTTGTGACACACACATCAGCTATTGACTTTCAAGGACTCGGGTGGGCTGAGAGGTGGGAGATGCCACCTCCGATTGAAGGATGCCTTGGAGGAATCAAAGGTGCCACAGAGGACAAACTTCTCTCTGTTATCCACACAGCGGAGCTGCCCAAACCTTACATCACCAGCAACAACTTCAACCCCTTGGAGAATAAGAATGTTGTAGCCTTAACTTGTGAACCTAAGACTCAGGGCTACACCTACTTGTGGAGGGTAAATGGTCAGAGCCTCCCGGTCAATCCCAGGCTAAAGCAACCCGGTAAAACCAGGATTCTCATTCTACCCAATGTCACAAGAAATGACACAGGACCCTATGAATGTGAAATATGGGACCGAGTTGGTAGCATCTGCAGTGACCCACTCACCCTGAATGTCCTTTGTATATTTGGTTCCTCTGTGGGCCAAGCCACCAGCTAAAATTCAAATGACCAGAGGCCCGGCATCTCAGTCTCTCTCAAGTCCAAATACAGACACTTTTATGTCTGGACACCTGAGCTGGCCTTCACTCCCTGCCCTGGGGAAACCTGGGTAGGCACAGCTTTAACCAAGAATAGAAGGGGAGGGGCTGCTCTTGTCATGGGAGACTTGGGGTCTACAACCGGTGATGGCAGGAACAGATGAATACTTCAGGCCTCGTTTCAGTGAACACAGAAAGGGTTTGGCTGGGCCTTGAGGGTGTGTCTTGACTCAGAGGGACACTGTGTCCCTTTAAGAGACCAGGAGCATCCCCTTCCCTCGGATGACATCACCTGTGGCTTTATTCTCTTTACTCCAGATGGTCCACAAGTCCCCAGGATTTTCTCTCCATTTAACTATTACCGTTCAGGAAATACCCTCGAATTGTCCTGCTTCGCGAACTCTAACCCACCGGCAGAGTATTCTTGGACGATTAATGGGAAGTTTCTGCAATCAGGACAAAAGCTCTCTATCCCCCAAATTACTACACAGCATAGTGGGCTCTATGGTTGCTCTGCTCGTAACTCAGCCACTGACAGCGAACGTTCCACATTCAAGAGGATCACAGTCGTGAGTAAGTGGATCCCTGCATCATTGTCAATAGGGTTTCAGGTGGAGTCTATTTGGCTTTCAGAGAAGTCAGGAAAACATTTTTATTCCCAGCCTGTGTCCCATGGGCAGAAGCAAATCCTAAATTCTCCTCCTGAACCCTCACAATTTGTCTCTACAGACTCTCTTCTCCTTGTTTTTCTGTTTTCTCATGGTTGACCTTGTGTCCAGCCTGGGAAAGGTAGGGAGGGGGCTTTGTCATCCTTGAGCCCTGTGTGGTAGAAGAGGCTTCACAGGGACAAGAAGGAGAGTCCTCAAGATCAAGTTGTTTCTTGCTGTCACCAACATATCCCTGTCCGCTACGTCTTTGTTTTCTTTTACCTACTCCATGAGCTACAAGGAACATCTGAGGTTTTGAAACAAGCTCACATTTTTCCCCCAAATCAGAAGAGGAAGCCCCTTGGATAAGGGAGGAGCAGCTCAGACTGCTCCCTTCTCTGCTCCGGGCTTCTCTGGTGACTGGCCCTGCCTGACTCCACCTGGGGTGAGACCAGCATGTGTGGAGAAAGGGCGCTGGTGGCCTGTCCTGAATTTGGCTAAATCGAACTGCCAGTTGAAGTGAAGGCTAGACTGCAGGGAAATAAGAAGAGAGGGAGCCTCGGGGAAGACTCTTGAGCTGTGTCCTGGCTCTGAAGTCACCGGCTGTATGAGGCCGTGGGCACTGCATGTGGGACACAGCACAGAGGACAGTGAGTGATGCACACTTGGAGAAATAGGGAGATTCACCTCTGGGGCTCTGCATGGCAGGAAAGGGGCAATGAAAAAAGTGTGTATTTATAGAGTGTAAGACTACCAGGACACTTTATATGTATCTAATGTAAGACTTATCATTAAGTATTTCTACGTGTGCAATTTAGTGTTGTGTAAGCATCACACTATCCATTTCCAGGACTTTTTCCTTTTACCATATTAAACCTCTGTACCCTATAAACAGTAACTCTCACTTCCTCTCCCCCTATCCCTTAGCACATACCATTCTACTTTCTATCGCTATGTAACTGGCTATTCTATCTTTTATAAATGGAATTATAGAATAATTATC
>NW_022167501.1:0-1258 GCF_008728515.1 Papio anubis | reverse complement strand
ACTCATTTTATGAGGCAAGCATTATCCTGATACCAAGGCCCAGCAGCGACACAACAAAAAAAGAGAATTTTAGACCAATATCCTTGGTGAACATCGATACCAAAATCCTAAATAAAATACTGGCAAGCGGAATCCAGCAGCACAGCAAAAAGCTTATCCACCACAATCAAGTTGGCTTCATCCATGAGATGCAAGGTTGGTTCAAAGTATGCAAATCAATAAACATAATCCATCATATAAACAGAACCAAAGACAAAAACCACATGATTATCTCAATAGATGCAGAAAAAGCCTTTGACAAAATTCAACAACCCTTCATGCTAAAAACTCTCAATAAACTAGGTATTAACGGGACATATCTCAAAATAATAAGAACTCTTTATGACAAATTCACAGCCAATATCACACTGAATGGGCAAAAACTGAAAACATTCCCTTTGAATACCGGCACAAGACAGGGATGCCCTCTCTCACCACTCCTATTTAACATAGTGTTGGAAGTTCTGGTCAGGGCAATCAGGCAGGAGAAAGAAATAAAGGGTATTCAATTTGGAAAAGAGGAAGTCAAATCGTTCCTGTTTGCAGATGACATGATTGTATATATAGAAAACACCATTGTCTCAGCCCCACGTCTCCTTAAGCTGATAAGCAACTTCAGCAAAGTCTCGGGATACAAAAATCAATGTGCAAAAATCATAACCATTCCTATACACCAATAATAGAGAAACAGAGAGCCAAATCATGAGTGAACTCCCATTCACAATTTCTTCAAATATAATAAAATACCTAGGAATAAAACTTACAAGGGATGTGAATGACCCCTTCAAGGAGAGCTACAAACCACTGCTCAACGAAATAAAAGAGGACACAAACAAATGGAAGAACATTCCGTGCTCATGGATAGGAAGAATCAATATCGTGAAAATGGCCATACTGCCCAAGGTAATTTATAGATTCAATGCCATCCCCATCAAGCTATCAATGACTTTCTTCACAGAATTGGAAAAAACTGCTTTAAAGTTCATATGGATCAAAAAAAAGAACCCACATTGCCAAGACAATCCTAAGCAAAAAGAATAAAGCTGGAGGCATCATGCTACCTGACTTCAAACTATACTACAAGGCTACAGTAACCAAAACAGCGTGGTACTGGTACCAAAACAGAGATATAGACCAATGGAACAGAACAGAGACCTCAGAAATAATACCATACATCTACAGCCATCTGATCTTTGGCAAACCTGACAAAAACAAGAAA
>NW_022167500.1:0-1258 GCF_008728515.1 Papio anubis | reverse complement strand
GAGGTGGCGGGCGCCTGTAGTCCCAGCTACTCGGGAGGCTGAGGCAGGAGAATAGCGGGAACCCGGGGGGCGGAGCTTGTAGTGAGCCAAGATGGGGCCACTGCACTCCAGCCTGGGCGACAGAGCGAGACTCCGTCTCAAAAAAAAAAAAAAAAAAATCTCAATTTTAGAAAGGATAAACAAAATTGAAAACCTTTAGCCACACTAACAATAAAAGAGAAGACTCAAATAAATAAAATCATAGATGAAAAAGGAGAAATTACATCTGGTAACTGCAGAAATTCAAAGAATCACTAGTAGCTATTATGCACATATACATGCAAAGAAACTGGAGAATTTAGAAGAAATGGATAAATTTCTAGACACATACAACCTACCAAAATTGAATGATGAAGAAATCTAAAATCTAAAAAATCAATACTAAGTAACAAGATTGAAGCTGAAATAAAATATCTCCCAGAAAAAAAAAAAAAAAGAATCCAATGCCTAAAAAAAAAAACCTAATACTAATCCTAAACAAATTAGTCCAAAAAGTAGGAGAGGAAGGAATACTTCCAAACTCATTCTATGAGGCCAGTATTACTACTCTGATACTAAAACCGGATAGAGACACATTCAAAAAAGAAAAACTACAGGCCAATATACCTAAGGAATATTGACACAAAAACTCTTAACAATATACCAGCAATCTGAATTCGCCAATACATTAAAAAGATCACCATGATGAAGTGGGATGTATCCCAGGGATGCAAGAGTGGTTCAACATATGCAAATCAATCAATGTGATACATCATATAAACAGAATGAAGGACAAGAACCTTAGGTCATTTCAATTGATGCTAAAAAACATTTGAGAAAATTCAGTATCCCTTCACGATCAAAAAAATAAAAACCTAAAAAACTGGGTGTATGAGTCAGGGCTCTCAACAGGGACAGAACTAATAGGATAGATGTATATATAAATGGAAGTTTATTGAGGAGTATTGACTCACACTATCACAAGATGAAGTCCTGCAATAGGCTGTCTGCCAGCTGAGGAGCAAGGAAGGTAGTTCGAGTCCCAAAACCTCAAAAATAGGGAAACTGACAGTGCAGTCTTCAGTCTGTGACTGAAGGCTTTCAAGCCTCTGGCAAACCACTGGTATAATTCCAAGAGTCCAAAAGCTGAACAATTTGGAGTCCAATGTCAGAAGGCAGAAAGCATCCAGTACGGGAGAAAGGTGAAGACTGGAAGACTCAGCAAGTCTGCTATTCCATC
>NW_022167499.1:0-1259 GCF_008728515.1 Papio anubis | reverse complement strand
TGGTTCTCATGTCTTATGACAAGATAACATTCAGATTAATCATTTTTTTCTAAAAGAGTCCTAAAAGCTCTAGAAGGAACCATAAGAAAATTATTTCATAGCTCCAGAGTAGGGATAACCTTATTTTGACGTAAATCCCAGGGGCTATGAAAAAGTGATACACTGTTAAATGAGAAAACATACATGCCAGGCATGGTGGTTCATGCCTGTAATCCCAGTACTTTGTGAGGCCAAGGTGGGGAGATCACTTGAGATCAGGAGTTCAAGACCAGCCTTGTCAACATGGGGAAACCCTGTCTCTACTAAAAATTAAAAAAATTAGTTGGCTCTGGTGGTGAATGCCTGTAGTCCCAGCTACTTGGAAGGCTGAGGCAGGAGAATCGCTTGAACCTGGGAGATGGAGGTTGCAGTGAGCCAAGATTACACCACTGCACTCCAGCCTGGGTGACAGAGACTCCATCCCCCCTTACCCCCCCAAAAAAAAGGCTACATAATAGTGTCTATAGTAGATGCTGTGCTCCCATATAATTTTTTAAGATGCTAAAAATTAGCTCAGAAAGCATACATTAAAAAAAAATAACCTGGCAACGTGTGGGGAGAAGTAAATGGCATTGGGCCATAGAGGTGGATTATGTTTTAAAGTTCTCAAATTCTGAACCAGATAATTGTAGACGGTATTAAAATTTTAAATAGCCACTGCAAAAGAAGAAAGATTAAGCAGAGAATTCAGCTCCTTTGCTAGATCTTAAATGTTTATAAACATTTTCCAGTGGGGCCTCTAGTGTTTTCTAACTGTAAAATCACTATCTGCCAAAATGATACATTTGCTCCCACATTTCAAATGGCATGACTCTTTTTTTCCTTTGCCTAATTGAACGTTCTGGTATCTCTAGTACCATGCTAAATAAGAGCAAAACATTGGATCTGGGTATTTTGTTTGTTACTTATTTGCATTTGAGTTTGCTTTCTTGCCACAGACAATGTTTAATTTTATGCAAATTTGTTAACCTTTTACCGCTGGCTTCTGGGTGTTTTCCTCAGAGTATTTTTAACTGCTTGACTAAATTTTCTGTGATACTTTTCTAATTTTCTGCTTCTCTAATTGTTTTCTGCTTTTTAAAGTTCTCAAATATTTGATCCCAATGGAGTTTATTTTGTGATAGGGAGAAAAGGTCTCATTTGGAAATAGAAAAGCTGGAGTGTTGTGTCCTCGTTCCCTTGATAATGATTGGGGCTGGGGTGTTTCCTTAGGGACGACC
>NW_022167498.1:0-1259 GCF_008728515.1 Papio anubis | reverse complement strand
GTGCACACCTGGGGGTGTGTGCTGGTGTTGGTATGGGCAGACGTGAGCGTGTACAGGGCGTGTGTGCACACCTAGGGGTGTGTGCTTATGTTGTTTTGTAAGTGGCAAATACTTACAAATACTGCGCTCGTGCTGAGTCCGTCAGTGGCCCTGGGGTTGGGGTCTCCATCTCCCCAGACAGCACTCGAGTGGCTTGAGGTTTCAGATTCTTCCTTTCCAGGTACTTGGGCCTCCTCAGGACCAAACATCAGAACCAGCCAATTGCAAACTAAAAGAACGTTCAAATGCATCTTCAGTAGGAAAAACAAAAGCAATTGGAACAATTTTCCAACATGACCCCGTGGTTAAGCCGTTAGATACTCCAGCCAACAGATTGAGTCACTTTAAAATTACACCAATTAAAATGGTTGTGAGAGTTGCAGAGCTTTACCGCTAAACCTTGAAATAATTGAAGCATTCTGCTCCACTTGCTTACAAACTAGGGTTGGGGATACCTTTCAGTCCAAAGTAGCAACCTTCTAAATCCAGCTTAGATGCGAGACTCCCATTGACACAGGAAAAGACAGTGGCCCTTGTTTATTCTCCTGTGTTCAGATACTGTGTCTTTTTTTTTTTTTTTTTTTTTTTTTTTTGATGTTGTTCATTTCTTTTGTTTTTCCAATTCAAACTAAAGGGAGTTTAGTTCTGTTTTGGAGAAGCTGTGGTTAGTGGTTTCTTTTCATGGTTTGCTTAATCTCTTAAGTCTGGTGCTTACATTACCCAAATAGACTTTTCTTTAGTACGACAGTGCCATAACCCAGGGCTTCTCCCTCCATATCTGCTCCCCAGGAGGCTCCCTAGAAATGGGCGCTGGAGATCCAGCTCCTCTCCATGTGCCGTTTTCTTTGAGTCCAAGGTAGGTTTGGCTCAGAGAAGAAAAGAGGCCTCTGGGTTAGGTGCCTCTGACTGCTTGCTTGTGAAATGTTTAATGATAAGGCGACTTCCAAACTAATTTTACACATTGATAGTTGTAGCTTGAAGTATCACCGCAGTCATAAGAACAAGAAACACTCCCATAAAGTAGATAAGCAGAAAAAAGCCATAGAAGTTTAATAAAGCGCAAATAAAATGGTGTTGTAAGAATGTACAGTGGGAAATGCTCTCAGTCCAGCCAGATCCAGCTGTGGTGTCAGTCCAGCTGTCAGTCCAGCTGTGGCGTCCTCCTGTAAAAACATTCAGCCACGTGTGGCCCTGATCGCAATCACTACTCTGAATTGTGA
>NW_022167497.1:0-1259 GCF_008728515.1 Papio anubis | reverse complement strand
CTGAGGCAGGAGAATGGCAGGAACCCGGGAGGCGGAGCTTGCAGTGAGCGGAGATCAGGCAACTGCACTCCAGCCTGGGCGACAGAGCGAGACTCCGTCTCAAAAAAAACAAAACAAAACAAAACAAAAAAACAAACAAACAAACAAAAACTTTCCCTTGAGCCCACTTCCTCCTGCAGCCACTGCCCACTTCTCTGTTTCCCATAGAAACAAAATATTCAGAAGAGGCCAGGAGGGTGGCACGCGTCTGTAGTCCCAGCTACTTGGGAGGCAGGTGGATTGCTTGAGCCCAGGAATTCAGGTCCAGCTTGGGTAACATAGAGAGACCCTCTGTCTCTTAAAAAAAAAAAAAAAAAATCAAAAGAATTGTCTATATCTGTTGCCTCCTTTTCCTCTTCTCACCTCCCTCTCTCTTTTTTTCATTGTGAAATGTAAAGCTTGTAGCAAAATGCTGAAAACATTAATATACTCATACGACCCAGCAATCCCACTCCTGGGTATATGCCCAAAAGAATGAAAAGCGAGGATTCAAAGACAGTATGCCAACATTGTATGCCAATATTCACAGCAGCACTATTCACAATCACCAAAAGGTGGAAAAAACCCAAGTGTCTATCAGCAGATGAACGGATAGACAAAACATAATACAGTCATTCCTCAGTATCCAGGGGGGGATTGGTTCCAGGACCCCAACAGATACCAAAATCTTGGGATGCTCAAGTCGCTTAAATGGTGTAGTACTTGCAAGTAACATATACTTTAAATCATCTCTAGATTACTTATATCATACCTAATACAATGTAAATGCTGTGTAAACAGTTGTTATAGTATATTACTTTTCATTTGTATTATTTTTATGGTTTTTTTAGGGGGGTAATATTTTCTTTTTATTTTTTTTAGAAATGGGAGATCTCACTATGTTGCCCAGACTGGTCTCAAGCTCCTGAGCTCCAGGGATCCTCCTGCATCACTCTCAAGTAACTGAGACTACAGACATGGGCCACTACCTATAGTCAGTCCTTCAATATTTTCAGTCCGAGGTTGGTTGAATCTGAGAATGCCAAACCGACAATACCAGAGCCAACTGTCTATCCCTATCACAGAATAGTATTCAGTTACACGAAGGAACGAAATTCTGACACATGCTACAACATGGATGAATCTTAAAAATGCTATGCTAAGTGAAAAAAACCAGACACAAAAGGACAAATGCTGTACGATTCCACTTATACGAAATATCTAGAATAGACCCCTGGCCC
>NW_022167496.1:0-1259 GCF_008728515.1 Papio anubis | reverse complement strand
GTGCACACCTGGGGGTGTGTGCTGGTGTTGGTATGGGCAGACGTGAGCGTGTACAGGGCGTGTGTGCACACCTAGGGGTGTGTGCTTATGTTGTTTTGTAAGTGGCAAATACTTACAAATACTGCGCTCGTGCTGAGTCCGTCAGTGGCCCTGGGGTTGGGGTCTCCATCTCCCCAGACAGCACTCGAGTGGCTTGAGGTTTCAGATTCTTCCTTTCCAGGTACTTGGGCCTCCTCAGGACCAAACATCAGAACCAGCCAATTGCAAACTAAAAGAACGTTCAAATGCATCTTCAGTAGGAAAAACAAAAGCAATTGGAAAAATTTTCCAACGTGACCCCGTGGTTAAGCCGTTAGATACTCCAGCCAACAGATTGAGTCACTTTAAAATTACACCAATTAAAATGGTTGTGAGAGTTGCAGAGCTTTACCGCTAAACCTTGAAATAATTGAAGCATTCTGCTCCACTTGCTTACAAACTAGGGTTGGGGATACCTTTCAGTCCAAAGTAGCAACCTTCTAAATCCAGCTTAGATGCGAGACTCCCATTGACACAGGAAGAGACAGTGGCCCTTGATTATTCTCCTGTGTTCAGATAATGTGTCTTTTTTTTTTTTTTTTTTTTTTTTTTTTGATGTTGTTCATTTCTTTTGTTTTTCCAATTCAAACTAAAGGGAGTTTAGTTCTGTTTTGGAGAAGCTGTGGTTAGTGGTTTCTTTTCATGGTTTGCTTAATCTCTTAAGTCTGGTGCTTACATTACCCAAATAGACTTTTCTTTAGTACGACAGTGCCATAACCCAGGGCTTCTCCCTCCATATCTGCTCCCCAGGAGGCTCCCTAGAAATGGGCGCTGGAGATCCAGCTCCTCTCCATGTGCCGTTTTCTTTGAGTCCAAGGTAGGTTTGGCTCAGAGAAGAAAAGAGGCCTCTGGGTTAGGTGCCTCTGACTGCTTGCTTGTGAAATGTTTAATGATAAGGCGACTTCCAAACTAATTTTACACATTGATAGTTGTAGCTTGAAGTATCACCGCAGTCATAAGAACAAGAAACACTCCCATAAAGTAGATAAGCAGAAAAAAGCCATAGAAGTTTAATAAAGCGCAAATAAAATGGTGTTGTAAGAATGTACAGTGGGAAATGCTCTCAGTCCAGCCAGATCCAGCTGTGGTGTCAGTCCAGCTGTCAGTCCAGCTGTGGCGTCCTCCTGTAAAAACATTCAGCCACGTGTGGCCCTGATCGCAATCACTACTCTGAATTGTGA
>NW_022167495.1:0-1260 GCF_008728515.1 Papio anubis | reverse complement strand
TGAGTAGCTGGGATTACAGACGTGCCTCACCATGCCCGGCTAAGTTTTGTATTTTTAGTAGAGACAGGGTTTCACCATGTTGGCCAGGCTGGTCTTGAACTCCCTACCTCAGGTCATCTACCCACCTCGGCCTCCCAAAGTGCTGGGATTACAGGCCTGAGCAACCGCGCCGGGCTGGCAATTTTTAATTAGAGTTCTTCTAAGATTTACATACTACTAAAAAATTTGCAACCCACACCCAAGGACAATTTGTCTGGGCATAGAGACTTGATGGCGCTTAAAGTAGCTGGATGAGCTTTTCTTAGCATGCGATTTCTCTCAGGTTTACATACTTCTTGACTGCCCTTGTTCCTTTCCTATCCTATTTGAAGCAAAATGGTTAACAGTCTTCCACTTTCACCAGGACAGCCCTATTTGCCCCTTCCTTGTCCTTGTTAGCCTGGTTTTATAAAGCCTCTTTTGGATGGGTGGGGGCAGTTAATAGCATTGGGGATTGTCGCTTGTTCCCTGTAGGTGAAAAGTATTTTTCTGTTGTTTAAAAAAAAAAAATCGAGACCATTCTTGAAAGTCATTTCCTGAAATAAAGCGTGGGAGGAAGTCATGGGCATGAGGGTGAGTCATCAGGCAGCATCACGGGGCTGCAGGCGTGAGCCGGGGAGGCCTGGCTCAATCCTCCACAGGCTTGGATTCCTGAGTGGAGCAGGCCACTGGGGCTGAGAGAAGAGACCTACTGAGAGGCGGGGGGGGGGGGGGGGTGAGAGTGGTTGCTTCTGACCTATAGGGCGGTGGTCAGCGTGGGCGTGTGGACAGGCAAAGGCCTACAGGCCCTGGGTCCTAGGGCCACTCAGCTGCTGGAAAATGGGGTTCAGAGTTGTTTGGACTGTCTGAAGTAGGATAAAACCAGTCTTAGCCCTGGTTAGGTAACATATGCCAGAGGCACCTGAGCGGAGACGTGAGCTGGACCATGGGCTTCCTGGCAGGACTTCCACAGAGGAGGGCGAGGGGAAAGGAGCGAGGGAGCAGAGGGCAGCTTGCCATCCACACAGTCTCCTGAGGCCCCCGATGAGTCACCAGACAGCAGCCTGTCTTTCCTTAAAGCAACTGCTGAGGAGAAGAGTCCCTAACCACGTGAGCACTGGGGAGGAGGTTCTGAAAGAGGCTGCTGGGTGCAAGGTCCACAACTAGGGTAATCCAATTTCACCCCAGGCTAACGTGAGAAATTACGACTCTAGCAGCCAATCCTGTGGGCAATGAGAGAGT
>NW_022167494.1:0-1260 GCF_008728515.1 Papio anubis | reverse complement strand
AAAACTTCAGCTGGGAGCCCCAGGCCTTCTCTGCTTGGGGCCCTGGGACTGAGATAGCACAGATCCTGCCATCCTCGTGCTGGGGGCCCCGCCGTGCGGCTCCCTCCTCTGATCAGGGGCCACGCCCTTGGGCTGGGCAGCTCCGGGTTCTCGCACTCAGGGGCCCAGGGAGGGTCCTGGATGCAGAGAGAAGGAGAAGGGCGGCGGTTTGAGCCCAATTGTGTTGGCTTCATCTTCTGCCTCTTGTCCCTAAATACATTTGCAAAGTTTTCCAGATGAAAACTCAGAAGGGATTTTTAATGACTGGAATCTGTGAATTCCATGAAAGCCAAGTCTGTCCACCTCTTTCATCCTCCTCATTTCTCTCCGTTGGGGCTGATTTTGGCAGCGTTCATAGGGGCAGGGACGCAAGGGGTGGTGGCCAGCCCTCAGCACTGTGTCCCTCCCCTCCTCCCCTCAGTGCCACAGCATTTCGGTGTCATCCCCTTCCCTGCAGGCGTCCTCATGAAAACCAAGTGCGGCTGGAGGGAGACGCCTGCACCCGCTCCCGTGACCTTCCCGGCCAGCCTGGCTGCAGCGGCCCCTCGGCAGACATCTTTCTGGTGCTGCCTCCGTGCCCCTCCCATCACCTGATGCTCATGCTCCTGAATCTTCACGCGTGTGCTCCGTGCAGCCACCTCACGGGCTCCCTGGGAACGGAGACAGTGTCTCACGCCGGCCAGAATGCTCTTCTCTGTCCACTGAATAGTCCAACACAGAATCATTCCTCTGTGATTATTTATGCTTTGTTATGTAGAACTGGAATAAAGAAAAAGTGAATTTAGACATTACAGCCATGAGGTTGAAGCTAGGTAATTGCATTAGGGAATGAAATGAGAGCATTTGAGCTTCTTGAGTTCTAATTCCACATCTTCGTATCCCCATCACCCCATACCCAGTGTCTAACACAGCTCTTGGTCTAGGATTTTCTTGATAAATGCTTATTGAATTGAACTGGACTGAGCTTAACATTCCCACCCACAGAAGCCAGTCCCTGAGCAAATTGCATTTAGAACATGAGTTTGATGTTGCTGTGGTAAGGGCTATCCCACGCATCATAATTCCTAGTCAATATCGGGTATTTAGTCAAATAGAGTCAAGTATAGAGAGGCATTGGCCCCTCTGGCAAAAGGGCAAGGCACGGTGCTTTAGGTCCAGGTCCCCAATATCAACTATGAAAATAAAACGTTGTCATCTCCAATTGCAGCCCTGTCCTCAGCT
>NW_022167493.1:0-1260 GCF_008728515.1 Papio anubis | reverse complement strand
CTCTTGCTCTGCTGAGTCAGCCAGGGTTGCCTCATGACCAACAGGAGCTCATTCCTTGGCAAGTGGAACTTCTCTGAAACACCTCGCCCTCATTAGATGTTCCCTTCCCTTCCCTCTTTCAAGCCCCCAGGAATTTATCCTCCAGTTAGGAATGCAGGGAGAACAAACACTGCATTTTTCCTGAGAAGGATATTAGATTTGCAGTCGTTCTTCCAGCTTGTAGGAGGTCTCAGCTGCAGAAGATTAGAGATTAAGAGACTTCACTGAGCCCTGTGCTGGGCCAAGATCCCTTTTGCTGTTGGAGTGTCTGGAGTTCAGAGAGATGGTGGAAGACAGGCCCACAACCAGTGCTGGGAGGTGCTGAGCCAAGGCTTGAATCCAAGGCTTCCACCTCCCCAGGTTTCCAAAAGCAGAGATAAGAGGGATTCTTTACTCACTGGTTTTGCAGCTTGGTTCAGTGGGTGAAGGCCAACTACTTGAAGGGTTTCCTAGAATAGAGACGGGAGAGAGGTGAGGAAATGAGGGTGCCTGTCCTCTACTCAAGGGAAATCTTTGAGGTTGGGTCATGGCCAACACTGTGTTATCCAACACTGGCTCTGGGAGTCCTGGGATCCTCTTCTCCACAATTTTTGTATGTGTTGCCCCTTGTCTCGAGACTTTAAGATATATAGAGAAAACAGGAACATCACATTACCTGACTTAAAAATATGTTACAGAGCTGTAGTAAGCAAAACAGCATGACGTTGGCATGAAGAAAAGTGTGTAGAACAATGGAGCAAAATGAAGAACACAGATATAATCTATGCATGTACATTCAATGGCATTTTTTCTTTTTTTTTTTTGAGATGGAATCTTGCTCTGTTACCAGGCTGGAATGCAGAGGTACAATCTCGGCTCACAGCAACCTCTGTCTCCTGAATTCAAGCCATTTTCTTGCCACAGACTCTCAAGTAGTGGTATTACAGGTGGTGACCACCATGCTCAGCTAATTTTTGTACTTTTAGTGGAGACAGGGTTTTACTATGTTGGCCAGGCGGGCCTGGAACTCCTGGTCTCAGGTGATCCACCCACCTTGGCCTCTGACAGTGCTGAGATTGCAGGTGTGAGCCACCATGCCCAGCCAATGCAATGCATTTTGACAAAGGTACCAAGAACCTACAATCAGGAAAGGACAGTCTTTTCAATAAACGATGTGGGAAAAACGGGTTATCTGCATGCAGGGAATGAAACTGCACCTCTACCTCTCACCATTCACAAAAG
>NW_022167492.1:0-1260 GCF_008728515.1 Papio anubis | reverse complement strand
TCACGTTCAAAATCTAGAACCCTTAGTTTGATAAAAATGCCACTAATGTTGGCCATGGGAAAAAAATATACTGAACCCATACAGTAGTATTCCATGACATTAAAAAAAAATTACAGGAGCTTAATTAGGAAGCAGCATATTTCTCTGGTTTGTATGTGTAAATGTCAGAAAAATAGGTACTTAAGGGCTTTCACAGTTCATGAAATTTCTCTGAGTAAATACAATATACAAGTCTGGATACACAATATTTCTACTATACAGGAAGTAGAAAGTTCCTAAGAATGGTAAATCATAACAACACAGAAAGAAATTCAACCAGGGAACTCGGTTTTACTGACTAGGAAGAAACAAAGCAAGAGTTACAATAAACGAGTCACAATCCGTATATTCCCTCACTCTCTGTCATTTATTCAGCACAAAGAAACCACATTTATTCAGCACATAGGACACGTGGCCCCTCCCAAAGAAAAATATTCATTATATGAAGAAGATAAACATTAGATAGAAGATAAATATTTTACTATCTCTTTGGTTATTTCCAAGACCACCCTGCCAACATCAGAGTTAGCTCTTAAGAAAATCATGCAGAGCCACACAGAGCAGGCATAATATTTCTTTATTTTCTTCCATCTCTCCACCCAATCCTTGCTCCACCTCATCTTTTAAGTTATCCTTGCTGAAACCTGTACATAACAATAAATTAAGAAATAAGCACGTGACTAGGGCATGTATGTCCTAATGGCTGCTCATTAGCTATACGAAAGCTCACCTGAGTCTTTGAAAAATGAACACTCAAAAATGGGTACAATTATAGGCTTTATGTTATACACATTTTACCAAACACACACACACACACACACACACACACACAAACAAACATACAAGGTGTTTCAAGTTATCACTTTCCTTCCTAGACTGAGGAAAAAGGGGGGAAGGGAGATGGTTTTTCTTAGCCTAGTAACACATCCTTCATTTTTTTGTGTTATTTATTTCCATTACAGAATAATCTCCCTTGTGATTGACACATTCTTTCTTTAGATATGTTAATACTTTAATGCTTACAACAGTCTAGTTTAGCTGGCCTGGAAATCTTCCCTTTCAGAGGACACTCAGAGGACATTATTGTTTATGTTTCAAAGTTATTTGGGGATATTTCAACATTACTCCAGTGCATCACCTGTTTTTGCATTAGAGCATATTTTTGGCAATTTAGCTTCTTCTTTTTTTTTTTTTTTAAATTTATTTATTATTATTATACTG
>NW_022167491.1:0-40175 GCF_008728515.1 Papio anubis | reverse complement strand
ATTATATATGAATATCATTAATCATTAATTTGTAGCAATTACTCTTTATTCCAATATTATAATAATCCTTGCTCTACAATTATAACCTAGGAAAAACCAGGCCATATGGAGATAGGAGCTGAAGCGACATAGTGAGAAGTGACCAGAAGACAAGTGTGAGCCCTTTGTCACGCCCAGACAGGGCCACTAGAGGGCTCCTTGGTCTAGCGGTAACACCAGCATTTGGGAAGACGCCCGTTACCAAGTGGACCGTGGTGTAGCGGTAGCGTCAGTGCCAAGGAAAAGCACCAGCTACTTAGCAGACCGGAAAAGGGAGTCTCTCTTTCCCCAGGTGAGTTTAGAGACGACTCTGCTCCACCACCTCTCATGGAGGGCCTGACATCAGTCAGGCCTGCTCACAGTTATCCAGAGGCCTAACCATCTCCCTGTGATGCTGTGCTTCAGCGGTCACACTCCTGTTTCACTTTCATGTTCCATCCTGTACACCTGGCTCTGCCCTCTAGATAGCAGTAGGAAAATTAGTGAAAGTATTAAAGTCTTTGATCTTTCTGAAAAGAGCATAGAAGAAATAATGACATAAGCTGTCTTCTCTCTCTCTGCCTCGGCTACCTAACAGGGAAGGGCCCCCTGTCTGGTGGACACGTGACTCACGTGACCTTATCAATCATTGGAGATGACTCACACTCTTTACCCTGCCCCTTTTGCTTTGTATCCAAAAAATAACAACGCAGCCAGGTGTTCAGGGCCACTACTGGTCTCCCTGTCTTGGTGGTAGTGGTCCCCTGGGCCCAGCTGTCTTTTCTTTTATCTCTTTGTCCTGTGTCTTTATTTCTACGATCTCTCGTCTCCACACACAGGGAGAAAAACCCACAGACCCTGTAGGGCGGGCCCCTACAACTATGTTAGCTAGGATGGTCTTGATCTCCTGACCTCGTGATCTGCCCACCTTGGCCTCCCAAAGTGCTGGGATGACAGGCGTGAGCTACCAAGCCCGTTTTTTTTTTTTTTTTTTTTTTTTTGAGACAAGGTTTCACTCTGTTGCTGGCATGATCATGGCAGTGGTGAAATCAATGGCTTACTGCAGCCACAGCCTTGCCCTCCTGGGCTCAAGCCATCCTCCTGCCTCAGCCTCTTGAGTAGGTGGGACTACAGGCATGCACCACTATGCCTGGCAAAATTTTTTTTTTTATTGAGATAGGGTCTCACTATGTTGTCCAGGTCGGTCTTGAACCCCTGGCCTCAAGTGATCCTCCCACTTTGGCTTCCTAAAGTATTGGGATTACAGGCATAAGCCACCATGCCCAGGCATCATAATTTTAAAAAATCATAAACTAGGAATAGAAATAAACTTTCTCAACATGAGAAAAGGTACTTCTGAAAAACGCACAGCTAACATCATACCTAATGGTGAAAGACTGAAAGCTTTCTGACTAAGATCAGGAACAAGACAAGGACATCCACTTTTACCACTGCTATTCAACATTGTACTGGAAGTTCTGGCTAGAACAATTAAACAAGAAAAAAATATATAAAAGGCATCCAAATTGGAAAGGAAGAAGTAAAAATATCTCTATTCACAGATGACATGATCCTATATATAGGAAATGCCAGAGACTCACAAGAAAGCTTCTAGAGCTGCAGATTCAGCAAAGTTACAGGGTACAAGATCACACAAAAATCAGTTGTGTTTCCACACACCTGCAATGAACAATCCAAAAACGAAATTAAGAAAGCAATTCCACTTACAGCAGCATCTAAAGGTTAAGCACCTAGGAATAAAGTTAACCAAAAGGGTAAAAAACCTGTAGCCTGAAAACTACCAAATATTGCTGGAAAAACATTAAAAAGAACACCTAGATGAAATGTCAATACTACCTGAAACAATCTACAGATTCAACGCAATCCCAATGAAAATTCCAACAACTGGCCAGGTGCGGTGGCTCATGCCTGTAATCCAAGCACTTTGGGAGGCCAAGGCGGGTGGATCACCTGAGGTTGGGAGTTCGAGACCAGCCTGACCAACATGGAGAAACCCCATCTCTACTAAAAATACAAAATTAGCTGAGCGTGGTGGTGCACGCCTGTAATCCCAGCTATTCAGGAGGTTGAAGCAGGAGAATTGCTTGAGCCTGGGAGGCAGAGATTGTGGTGAGCTGAGATCGCGCCATTGCACTCCAGCCTGGGCAACAAGAGTGAAACTCTGTCTCAGAAAAAAAAAAAAAAAAAAGAAAAGAAAATTCCAACAACCTTTTTGACAGACATGGAAACTGATCTGCAAGTTCATATGGAATTGCAGGAGGCCCTGAATAGCCAAAACAATCTTGAAAAATAAAGGAGACTCATACTTCCAATGTCAAAATTTGCTACAAACCTACAGTGATAAAAACTGTGTGGACTAGACGTGGTGGCTCATGCCTGTAATCCCAGCACCTTGGGAAGCTGAGGTGGGTGGATCACCTGAGGTCATGAGTTCGAGACTAGCCTGGCCAACATGGTGAAACCCCATCTCTACTAAAAATACAAAAAAAAAAAAAATAGCCAGGCCTGGTGGCAGGTGCCTGTAATCCCAGCTACTCAGGAGGCTGAGTCAGGAGAATCGCTTGAGTCTGGGATGTGGATGTTGCAGTGAGCAGAGATCGCACCACTGCACTCCCGCCTGGGTGACAACAGTGAGACTCACCAAAACCCAAAACCCATGTGGTACTGGCATAGGGATAGACACAGATGAGTGGAATAGAATTGAAAGTCCAGAAATATACTCATACATCTATGAGTGTCATGCATTTAATTGTAGCCTGCTAAAGATATACTGAAGTCTGGTCAGGTGCAGTGGCTCATGGCTGTAATCCCAGCACTTTGGGAGGCCGAGGCAGGTGGATCGCCTGAGGTCAGGAGTTTGAGATCAGCTTGGGCAACATGGTGAAACTCCGTCTCTACTTAAAAATACAAAAATTAGCTGGGCATAGTGGCAGGCACCTGTGATCCCGGCTACTCAAGAGGCTGAGGCAGGAGAATCCCTTGAACCCAGGAGGCGGAGGCTACAATGAGCCGAGATCGCGCCACTGAACTCCAGCCTGGGTAACAGAGCAAGACTCTGTCTCAAAAAAAAAAAAAAAAAAAAAAGAAAGTAAAAAAAAAGATATGTTGAAGTCATAACCCGTAGTGCCTCAGAATGTGACCTTTTAAAATTTTTATTTATGAAATACATGGCTTTATTCAGAAATAGAGTTTACAGATGTGATCAAGTTAAAATGAAGTTATTAGGGTGGTCCCTAATCCAATTTAAGCAATGTTTTATTAAAAAGGGAAATTTGGAAGATGAAAGCAGAGGTTTCAATGATACAACTAAAAGCCAAAGATGGCCAGCAAAATACTAGACGTGACAGGACAGACATGGAACAGGCTCTCCCCTACAGCCCTCAGAAGAAAATGACTTGGTCGATGTCTTGATTTTGGATCTCTAACTGTGAGACAAGAAATTTCTGTGATTTAAAGCCACACAGTTTTTGGTACTTTGGCAGCCCTAGGAAACTAATACAATAGGTCCAGCACAGGGGCTCATGCCTGTAATCCCAGCACTTTGGAAGGCCGAGGCAAGGCAAGAGGACTGCTTGAGCCCAGGAGTTCAAGATCAGCCTGGGCAACATGGCAAGACCCCATCTCTAAAAAAAAAGAAAGTCAATGAAATTTTATATTTTCTCGGCAAAAATCATGCCAGTAAGAAAGGAAGCAAACAGAGGGACCCAACATAGGATTAAAAAGGAGTTTTATTTCTAAAAAAATAGGCCGGGCGAGGGCTCACGCCTGTAATCCTGTCTCTTGGGAGGCCGAGGCTGTCGGATCACGAGGTCAGGAGATCGACCATCCTGGCTAATATGGTGAAACTCCATCTCTACTAAAAATACAAAATTAGCCGGGCACGGTGGCGGCACCTGTAATCCCAGCTACTGGGGAGGCTGAGGCAGGAGAACGGCGCGAACCCAGGAGGCAGAGCCGGCGTCGAGATCACGCTTTACTCGCACTCCAGTCCAGGAGACAGAGTGCGACTCTGTCTCAAAAATGGGGCCAAATAAATAAATAAATAAATAAAAAATACCAATCGGGCAACGCATGGCTCACGCCATAATCCCAGCACTTTGAATCCAGTCAAACGGGTGGATCACAAGGTCAGAGATGCCAGACCATCCTGGCTACATGGTGAAACCCCGCTTCTACTAAAAATAAAATGCCAGCCGCGCCCTGCGGCTATACAGGTGCGGTGGCTCAAGCCTGTAATCCCAGCACTTTCAGAGGCCGACGGCAGATCGTCAGGAGATTCTGAGACCATCCTGGCTAACACGGTGAAACCCTGCCTTTACCAAAAATACAAAACTAGCCAAGCGAGGTGGTACCTGTAGTCCCAGCTACTCGGGAGGCTGAGGTAGGGGAGAATGGCGTGAACCCAGGAGGCAGGCGGAGCCTGTGGGCTGAGATCATGCCACTGCACTCCAGCCTGGGCAACAGAGCCAGACTCCATCAAAAAAAAAAAAAAAAAAAGAGGAAAAAATGGAAATTTTATGTAATTTTACCACAATAAAAAACAAAGTCGGCTGGGCAATGTATGGCTCACACCTGTAATCCCAACACTTTGGGAGGCTGAGGTGGGCCACTCACTTGAGGTCAAGAGTTCGAGGCCAACATGGTGAAACCTTGTCTCTACTAAAAATACAAAAAATTAACCGGGTGTTGGGGAGTGTGAAGTGGAGGTTGCAGTGAGCCGAGAACTTGCCACTGCACTCCAGCCTGGGCAACAGATTATCCCAGCACTCTGGGAGGCTGTGGAGGGAGGATCACTTGAGTCCAGGAGCTCGAGACCAGCCTAGACAACATAGTGAGACCCCCCCGCTCCAAAAATTTTTTTTAATTAGGCAGGCATGCTGGCCTGGCTAATTTAAAGTAGTCCCAGCTACTTATGGGGCTAAGGCAGGAGGATTGCTTGAGTCCAGGAGGTCGAGGCTATAGTAAGCTATGATCACACCACCACACTCTAGTCTTGGCGACAGAGTGAGACCCTGTCTCAAAAAAATAAAAATAAGGAAGTTCAAACTGGGCTCAGGAAGAGGATCAGTCCAAAGTACAAGTCACAAGCAGGGTCTGCTTGGGTCTGGGGAGAAGGCAGCATTAAATTGGATCAGAGTTCAGGGACTAAAGACAGAATTCATTAGACGGCGTTCAAGAGTCATGAGGGGGCCATGGGTCATGCTGGGTGAGGTCCGATCAGAGAGCAGTCAGGCCTCACCTGAACATGGCGATGAGCAAATTGACCAGCAGGATGTTGGCCACGAGCAGGAAGATGATGAGGAGCAGCACCACCAGCCAGTTGGCATACTGGGAGACACAGACACCCGCCTGGGTCCGGGGAGGGTGTGCCCAGAAGCCAGGCTCCGACGAGCAGTTGCTGTGCTCCATGAGGGCCACTGTGAAGAGAGACATTCAGAGATCGGGGGAGGGGGACAGAGACCTAAGAAAGACAGAAAGACTGCCAGGTGCGGTGGCTCATGTCTGTAATCCCAGCACTTTGGGAGGCAGAGATGGCCGGATCACCTGAGGTCGGGAGTTCGAGACCAGCCTAACCAATATGATGAAACCCCATCTCTACTAAAAATACAAAAATGTTAGCCAGGCATGGTGGCACGAGCCTGTAGTCCCAGCTACTCGGGAGGCTGAGACAGGAGAATCACTTCAACCCGGGAGGCGGAGGTTGCAGTGAGCTGAGATCACGCCGTTGCACTCCAGCCTGGGCAACAGGGGCAAAACTCCATGTAAAAAGTAAAGTATAGGTTCCTCTTTAAAGACTTTCCTCCCTATCTAATTAAGAATAAATAGTAACTTCTCTTAGAAACAAAATGTATTCACAGACCTGTGCTAACATTCTTAAATATCTGTTAGCCGTAATAAAGAAATCAATGTACTCTACGTTCTTAGCTCCCACAATTTAGCCTAAATATTTGCCCTGGCATGCTCATACTGGTCCAAGCAAGCATTAGGTCATAGCCTGTTCCTCTTCCTTATTTAAAAGTGTTTTTACCTTTCTCAGCATTCCACAAGTTACCTCCTCCTTCCTTTGTTCTCCTCTGCCTTTGCTTCTTTTAAAAAGTTCTAAGTTACCAGCCAATCAAGACAAATACAAAATGTAAAGTCTGGTTCCAGCCAATAAAAACCAGACACAGCAGCAAGATAGACGCGTCAGGTTATAAATGACCCTATCTCCTTTGTTCCGTGTATTCTCGTGGCAGAACTGCTGGCGAGTGTACACTTTCTACAAAAAATTAAAATGGCCTTACTAAAAAAATTAAATTTATGTTCAAGTACTATTTCTTTACGACACCAAAAAACAAACATTTCTAACATCCATCTCAAAAAAAAAAAAAAAAGACAGACAGAAAGACAGAGGGGGTGGGGTGGGCGGAGACCCCAAAAGAAGATGATGGGGAATATAGGGTATCACTCAGAGATCCAGAGAAAGAGGGAGACAGAGACTCAGAGAGACAGAGACATTTTCTTAGAAACAGGGGTACAGAGACCCAGAGAACGGAGACAGAGACTCAGAGGGAGGCTGTGAGGCCCTGTCATCCCCACCTACCGTCCATGTCCTCCTGGGGGATCTGCCCGAAGATCTGCAGGTAAGGACGGTAGAAGACGCGGCGCAGGATACTTGGGAGATCACTGTTCCGTGGCCTTAGGAGCCCCTCCGTGGCCACGCCATAGGCCACCAGCCACACGCCAAGGAAGAAGAGGAAGAAGAACACGTCCTTCATCTGTGGAGAGATGTGGCTGAATCTGGCCCCGCCCTTCCCCACCCCTTATCCCAAAACCACGCCCCTTGCTCCCCAAAGTCACACCCTTTCTCCACAGACCACTCCCTCCCCAGCCCCACCCCTTTTCCTATGGCCCCGCCTACTTCCACCCCACCCCTCCCTCACCATCTTGTTCACGATGACTATCTTGGGCCCCAGCTGTTTGTTGACCGTGAAGATGTGCAGCAGCCGCACCGTGAAAACCATGAAGTCAATGCAGAGGATGGTGCGGCCCAGGTGGTACAAACCCGGGGTCAGCCTGTGGCGTGGGGAGATGCCGCAAGGGTTACTCAAGTGTCACAAGACGCCAAGGAAAATGGGAGTCTTCCCAATGCCATGCTTCAGATGAAGCTGCAGCCTCCACCAGGCAGGACCAGGACCCTCCCAGTCACCCGGGGTTTACTCAGATTTACTCAGAGGCAAGCTGGTCCACGCAGGGCACTGGCACCCATTTGAAAAATGGCTGCGCCTATTAAGTAATGACTGAATGGGCCGGGCGCAGTGGCTCACGCCTGTAATCCCAGCACTTTGGGAGGCCGAGGCGGGCGGATCACGAGGTCAGGAGATCGAGACCATCCTGGCTAACTCGGTGAAACCCCGTCTCTACTAAAAATACAAAAAAATACAAAAAAAAAAAGTAATGACTGAATGAACGATGGCCTTAGCAAAGAGCTGGCCCCTGTAAGAATCAAGCTGGGAAAAACTGTCGGAATATCTGTCCAATCTATAAAAGGCAAAACATATAGAGTCCCTACAAACCAATAAGCAAAAGGAAGGAATAGGAAGGAAGCCAGATAAAGGATACCACGTACAATTCACACAGGAAGTTCAAACGGCCAGTAAACATCAGAAATTCCTATGGGGAAAATAAAAATGCTACCCCTATTTTGCATCCTCATGTACTTAAATTTTGGATGGATTAAAAACCTAGTGTATGGACAGGTGCAGTGGCTCACGCCTGTAATCCCAGCACTTTGGGAGGCCGAAGCGGGCTCAAAAAAAAAAAAAAAAAGGAAAGAAAGAAAGAAAGGAAGAAAGGTAGAAAGAAAGAGAAAGAAAGAAAAGAAACATACAAAATGAAAGTGAAAAGACAAGTCACAGAATTCATGAAGATATTAAGACCAACAAAACTACCAAGGATTAGGATCCAGAGTATAAGGAGAAGAGCAAGATATATATATATATAAAATCAATGGGCCAGGCGTGGTGGCTCACGCCTGTAATCCCAGCACTTTGGGAGGCTGAGGCGGGCGGATCATGAGGTCAGGAGATCAAGACCATCCTGGCGAACACGGTGAAACCCCGTCTCCACTAAAAATACAAAAAATTAGCCGGGCATGGTGGCGGGCGCCTATAGTCCCAGCTACTTGGGAGGCTGAGGCAGGAGAATGGCGTGAACCCGGGAGGCGGAGGTTGCAGTGAGCCGAGATCGCACCACTGCACTCCAGCCTGGGCGACAGAGCAAGACTCTGACTCTAAAAAAAAAAAAAGAAAAAGAAAAAAAGAAAAAAAAATCAATGAACCCCAATTTTAAAAATGGGGGGGCAAAGAAGACAATTGACACAAGCACATGTGGCCATTAAGCTTAGGAAAAGAGGTCCAACCTACCTGGTAGTCAATAGTACATAAATTAAAACAAGGAGAAGTCATGTTTGCCCATTAAATTGGCAATTTTTTTTTCAGTTAAATTGAGAGCTACATTTTAGAGTCAAAGTAACAGGCATTGTCAAGCATGGCCTCAGGAGGGCACTCTCTGATGGCAGGGGTGGAAATGGGTGAAGCTACTTAGAACGGAATCTATCCATCTCAAGAACATATGTACGCTTTGACCCATACACTTTACATCTGGGATGTAAACTTTTATTATTTTGGAATAATAAAAAAACAGAAGGCTGGGCATGGTGGCTCACACCTGTAATCCCAGCACTTTGGGAAGCCAAGGTGGGAGGATTGTTTGACCCCAGGAGTTTGAGACCAGCCTGGGCAACACAGTGAGACCCCATCTCTATTTAAAACGAGAGAGAGAGAACCTAAATGTCCATCTAGAAGGAACTGGCAAAACAAAGGATGATTCATCCATTCAATTCTGGAGATGATTAGACATTTCTCCCTTTTTGTTTGTTTGTTTGAGACCGAGTTTCGCTCTTTTCACCCAGGCTGGAGTGCAGTGGCTTGATCTTGGCTCACAGCAACTTCCGCCTCCGGGTTCAAGCAATTCTCCTGCCTCAGCCTCCCGAGTAGCTGGGATTACAGGTGCCCGCCACCATGCCCGGCTAACTTTTGTATTTTTATTAGAGATGGGGTTTCACCATGTTGGGCAGGCTGGTCTCGAACTCCTGACCTCAGGTGATCCACCCGCCTCGGCCTCCCACAGTGCTGGGATTATAGGCGTGAGCCACCGTGCCTGCCCACTTCTCCCTTTTAAGCTGAGATCTTTCCATTTTTCTCATGTAGTAATTCTTCCTTCAGCTGGAAAGTGGTGGGTTTGATAAACTGTCCAAAATATTGCTGGCAATCGTAGAGCATGGTAGCATATGGCCTTAGCCCTTTCATCTCAAAAGTCACTTTATACAAAATACAACAAATGATAAACAGAAGTATTAGTGTTCTACAAAACTCTCATATCTTGCTCCCTGCTTGAATAAATTATTTATGTTGAATCACTTTGTAACACTGCTAACACAGCTTAGAGGAAGCCTGCCTTTCAGTGTGGCTACTGAGAAAAGCTTGAGTAGGGATCATCACTGTCATCACTGTCAACCATTCAGGATGTGTCAGGTCCCTTGTAAACAGTCACCAGGTTGTTGGCCAGGCACGGTGGCCCACATCTGTAATCCCAGCACTTCTGAAGGCTAAGGCGAGTGGATCACTTGAGGCCAGGAGTTCAAGACCAGCCTGGCCAATATGGCAAAACTCCATCTCTACAAAAAAATACAAAAAAAAATTTAGCTGGGTATAGTGGTGCATGCCTGTAATCCCAGCTACTCGCAAGGCTGAGGCAGGAGACTCGCTTGAACCCAGGAGGTGGAAGTGGCAGTGAGCCAAGATCGTACCACTGTACGACAGCCTGGGCAACACAGCGGAACTCTGGCAAAAAAAAAAAAAAAAAAGAAAAGAAAAGAAAGAAAAAAAAACAAAAAAAAAAACAAACAAAAAACCAGTCACTAGGTTGTGTCCACAAAGTTTTCTGTTTGCTCTCCTCAAAAGCAAGAGTATCCTAATGTGGCAGGGCAAGGGTTAAACCCTTAGCGTGGAGGGATGGAAGGATGGAAGGAAGGAAGGAAGGAAGGAAGGAAGGAAGGAAGGAAGGAAGGAAGGAAGGAAGGAAGGAAGGAAGGGGGAGGGAAGGAGAGGGGCAGAGGAGACAGGGAGAGAGAGAGAGAGAAAAGAAAGAGAAAAAGAGAAAGAAAGAAGAGAGAAAGAGAAAGAAAGAGAATGAAAGAATGAAAAGAAAGAACGAAAGAAAGAAGGAAGGAAAACGAAGGAAGGAAGGAAGATGAAGGAAGGAAGGAAGGAAGGAAGGAAGGAAGGAAGGAAGGAAGGAAGGAAGGAAGGAAGAAAGAAAGGAAAGAGTAAGTCGGGGGCAGGAGGGCAAGGGGCCTGGGACCAACGAGCTGTGTGGAGGAACAGGAGTGAGGAGGTGAGGTTGGCACCCAGGTCGGGGCGCTCCCAGAAATATGTGTTAACCTTCAGACCTAGCAATAACTAGCCACAGAGGCTGAGTGGTGGACCGTGGGGTTTTCTCCTGAATCCTGCCTTCTCTGAAGCCAGATCTCCAGGTGCCAGTCAATTACCCTGGGGCAATCGTCATGCCTGACTTTCCTAAGAGGGGTTTTGTTTCTTTTTCTGCAGTCAGCAAGGATGGCTTGACCTGCTGCCCAGCTGCGGGGAAGCCAGGAGTGGAGACCCCGGGAGTGGGCAGGAAGGATGAGAGGTGGCCAGAGGCCCCGGGGCACTCACCGGCAGCCCACGCCCAGGAGGAAGCAGGTGAGGGCCACTAGGTCGCACTGGTTCCAGCTGTCGGCGAGGTAGAGGCGCAGGCGCTGGCTCAGTGAGGCATGGCCGGGCCCGGGGCCCCCGCTGGCCAAGCTGCCCCCGCCTCCGCTCAGGCCCTGGCGCAGCTCCTCGCACAGCAGTGTGAACGCCCAGAAGTAGAGCAGCAGCTCCAGGGCGCCGGGTGGCGCCGGCTGGAAATCCACGAGCAGCACCCGCGCGAACAGCAGCAGGAACAGCAGGTAGCTGACCACGTTGCCCATGAAGACGGTCACCGGCGCTCCCCAGAAGTGGAACCAGCGGCGTAGGCACCAGTGGCCCCCGCAGTAGCCCCCGCAGCAATCCCGGCGGCCGGGCTGGCGCGGGACCCCCAGCGGCGTCTTCTCGGCGCGGTCCGCCGTCCTGTTGGGGAGAGAAGAGAAGAGACCGTGTCTCAAACGACGAGAGTCCTGATCTCCACCATCATGGAGACTTTTGGCCTGGCACATCTGACCCTGCTGACCTGAAACTCAGTCTGCCCAGCGCTACCTTCTTGGGTTTTGACTCTTGTATCTAACCTCTGACCTCTGAAATCTCCCGTCAAGAGGTGGACTGATCGCTTGAGCCGAGGAGTTGGAGACCAGCTTGGCCAACATGGCAAAACCTCGTCTCTACAAAAAATATTTTAACAATTTAGCCTCTCATCAAAAAAAATACAAAACTAGCTGGGCGAGGTGGCGGGCGCCTGTAGTTTCAGCTAATTCCGAGGCTGAGGCAGGAGAATGGTGTGAACCCGGGAGGCGGAGCTTGCAGTGAGCTGAGATCCGGCCACTGCACTCCAGCCTGTGTGACAGAGTGAGACCCTGTCTCGAAAGAAAGAAAGAAAGAAAGAAAAGAAAGAAGAGAGAAAGAGAGAGAAACGGAGGGAGGGAGGGAGGGAAGGAAAGAAGGAAAGAAGGAAGGGAAGAAAGGAAGGAAGGAAGGAGAGAGAAGAAGGAAGGAAGGAAGGAAGGAAGGAAGGAAGGAAGGAAGGAAGGAAGGAAGAAGGAGGGAGGAGGGAGGAGGGAGGGAGGGAGGGAGGGGCCGGGCTGTGCCCAAGCCTGTAATCCCACCCTGAGGCCGAGACGGGCGGATCACAAGGTCAGGAGATCGGGACCATCCTGGCTAACCCGGGTGAAACCCCGCCCTACTAAAAATACAAAACTATCGGGCGAGATGCATGCCTGCAGTCCCATGCTACTCTGGAGGCTGAGGCAGGAGAATACGGAACTCCGGGAGGCGGAGCTTGCAGTGAGCTGAGATCCGCCACGAATTCCAGCCTGGCTTATTAGGACAGACTCCGCCCTCAAAAAAAAAAAAAAAAAAAGAAAGAAAGAAAGAAAGAAAGAGAGAGAGAGAAGGAGAAAGAAAGAAAGAAAGAAAGAGAGGGAGGGAGGGAAGGGGAGAAAGAAAGAAAGAAAGAGCTGGGCGCTGGGTGGTCAAGCCTGTAATCCCAGCACTTTAGAGGCCGAGACGGGCGGATCACAAGGTCAGGAGGATCGAGACCATCCCATGAACCCGTGAAACCCCGTTCTACAAAAAATACAAAAAAAATAAGCCGGGCGAGGTGGCGGGCTCTGTAGTCCCAGCTACTCGGGAGGCTGAGGCAGGAGAATGGCGTGAACCCGGAGGCGGAGCTTGCAGTGAGCTGGAGATCCGGCCACACTGCACTCCAGCCTGGTGACAGAGCGAGACCCCATTTCTAAAAAAAAAAAAAAAAAAAAAAAAAGAAAGAAAGAAAGAAAGAGAGAGAGAGAGAGAGAAAGAAAGAAAGAAAGAAAGAAAGAAAGAAGTGAAAAGAAAAGAAAGAAAAGAAAGAAAGAAAGAAAAGAAAAGAAAGAAGGAGGCCACAGTGTAATCCTAGTACTTTGGAGGCTGGAGACAGGCGGGATCATCCGAGGTCATGAGTTTGAGACCAGCCTGGCCAACATGGCAAAACCCCTGCCCCTACTAAAAATACAAAATTAGCCTGGTGTGGTGCACCTGTAATCCCAGCTACTAGGGAGGCTGGAGGCAGGAGAATCGCTGAACTGGGAGGCTGAGGTTGCAGTGAGCTGGTGATCATGCCACTGCACTCCAGCCTGGGCGACAAGAGATGCAGACTCCATCTCAAAAAAAAAAAGTTTGATAAATATTCTATTTCATTCACTTAGACTGCTTTTTAAAATACCTTTATGGTGACTACAGCATAGTGATTAAAGCAGGGCCTTGGGGCAAATAGGTGAAAATCCCTCAATGAACTGATTCCACTTGCTACAGAGGGATGGAGGTATGTGTAGCATGAAGCAAATCAATTTTCTAGTGATGGCCTCCTTGATGGCAGAACCAAATCTTGAGCCAAACCTGAGCTAGGCATTTGGGAAGCCTCTGCACCCAGCCCCTGATGGGATGTGTGTGATATAGTTTGATGTCTGTCCTTCCAAATCTCACATTGAAAATGTAATCCTGGCCAGGCGCCGTGACGACACCTGTAATCCCAGTACTCCTTGGGAGGCTGAGGCGAAGGATCACAAGGTCAGAGTTCAAGACCAGCCTGGCCAATATGGTGAAACCCTGTCACTATTAAAGTACAAAAGTTAGCCGGGCGTGGTAGGTGCCTGTAGTCCCGCCTAGCTATTCAGGAGGCTGAGGCAGGAGAATCGCTTGAACTCCAGGGAGGCAGAGGTTGCAGGAGCTGATTGCACCCACTGCACTCCAGCCTGGACGATGGATCAGACTCATTCCAAAAAATAAAAAGGAAGAAATGTAATCCCTGGCTGGGCACGCTGGCTCACACTCCAATCCTAGCACTTTAGGGAGGCCAAAGTGGGTGGATCACTTGAGGCCAGAGGTCAACAGCAGCCTGCCAACATGGTGAAATCCTGATTCTACTTTAATAAAAGCAGCTGGGCATAGTGGCATGCACCTCTACTCCCACCTACTCTGAAGGCCGAGACAGGCGGATCAGGAACCCAGGAAAGAGAGGTTGCAGAGCCAAGACTGCACCATTGCACCCAGCCTGGGCAACTGAGGGAGACCTATTAATAAAAATAAAGAAAAGAAAAAAAGACAAGACCAGACAAGACAAGAAGGAAGGAAGGGAAGGAAGGAAGGAAGGAAGGAGAGAGAGAGAGAAAGAGAGAGAGAAAGAGAGAGAAAGAGAGAAAGAAAAGAAGAAAGAAAGAAAGAAAGAAAGAAAGAAAGAAAGAAAGAAAGAAAGAAAGAAAGAAAGAAAGAAAGAAAGAAAGAAAGAAAGAAAAGGAAAGAAAGAAATGTAATCCCTAATGTTGGAGGTTGGGCCTGGGGAAGGTGTTTGGGTCCTGGTGGTGCATCCGTCATAAATGGCTTAGCACCATCCCTTTGGTGACTTTTTGCTCAGTTACTTCACATGAGATCTATGTGGCACCCCCTACTCCTGCTTCTGCTCTTGCCATGTGATACACTGGCTCCTCCCTCACTTTCTGCCATGAGTGGAAGCTTCCTGAGGGCTCACCAGCAGCAGATGCCAGCACTATGCTTCCTGTACAACCTGCAGAACCATGAGCCAATGAAATCTCTTTTCTTTATAAATTACTCAGTCTCAGGTATTCCTTTGTAGCAACTCAAGAGAGGACTAACAAAACGTGGAAGTGCCACATGTCCTGAACTGCCCAGGATGTCCCCACCTCACACAGTGCTGGGGGCTCCACTCACCCAACAGGCCCTTCTCCGTTAACGGCACTATCCATGTCAAACTCTAGCTCCTCCCGTGTGTGCTCCTCTTCTGATTTCCTGGCAAGGAGGGAAGCACAGAGTGAGAAATAAGGGGAAGAGGAGGTGGAGAGGCATTCTCCAGCAAAACTCAAACTTCTTCACCTAGAGACATGGCAGAGAGACAGAGAGGTGGTCTCCTAAAGTCACCCCAAAGGGACCTTCCCCCAGAGCCATGGCCAGAAAGGCAGAGTAACTGCCACTAGAGACACGGAGGATCCCCCCAAAACTCACCTCCCACAGCACTCCCTTAGTGGATGGAGACAGAGTCCCATTCCCAGGGAAGGGACACAATGGGCAGATGAGGGAAGAAAGGTGGGCAGAGTGAGCAGGAAGGAGAAACTGAGCACCCCACCCCCATCCCCACCACTCTTACCCCAGGGTACTGACCTGAAGGTGATGAGGCGGGTGTAGATGAGTGGGGGGCAAAAGAAGGCAAGAACCAGGGCCCAGATGGGTGTAGTGCTGGCCATATCTCCCCACCACTTCTGTGTCAGCAGAGACTGTGGGGTGTGGGCAGGATTACGATCCAAATATCCCCCACACCCCCTCCCTTAGACGCCCAGCAAGGGTTGGACCACAGCTCCAAAGTACAGAGCAAGTGCCCAGTGTCACAGTCACAACTATTGAGGTAGGGAAACGGTGGTGAAAGGCAAAGACAACTTGGGCCAGGTTTTGACAGTAAACAACCAACACTTAAATTGACACTATATGGCAGATACAGGGCTAAGCATTTTATGTAGAGTAGTCCACTGAATCCTCGACACATAAGGGGGTGGGTACTAGTATCTCCTCCTTGGCACACATGAGGCACAGAGAGGTTAAGGAAATGGCCCAAAGAAACACAGCCTGTATATGGTAGAGCTGGATGAGTTTAACCACTATCCACAGCAAGGGACTCTGGGTAGCTGTTTGAAATGTGGGCCAAACCATTCCAACAGATGAGGATGGGACTTCCTGTTGGGTGGGCACAACTTCCTGTACTGAAGTGAGATTCTGAGCCCCTGTCAGATTTAAACTAAAAATACTGATAATGTTTCCAAAATGTCAACTTGTCAGGATCGGAGAGACTGTGGGAGCAAGTGGGGCTTCCCAAGGCAGACGATTTCCTATAGAAAGGGTGGGATTTCCTAGGCCAAAGTTTATGTCCAAAAATAAAAGGTAATTGTTCAGTGAGGCCATTCTAATTGCTGAGAACTGAAACTAGGGACCTCTAAAAGAAGTGGAAAGGGTTTCCTGTGGATGACATGGGACTTCCTGTGGATGACGTGGGACTTCCTGTGGATGACTTAGGACTTCCTTTGAAAGAAATGGACTCTTTCATGAAAGGGGGAAGGACTTCTTAGGTAAAAGGTGGAACTTCCTGATAGGGTCACCAGGAGTTTCTGTATCTGGAGTGGAACTTTTTAGGAGGATGGGCTTTGCCGTGGGAAGGTTGGCTTTTAGTGGAAGGGAGTGAGGCTTCTTATGGGAAGAGCAGCCTTTCTGAGAGAGAAGAGAGACTTTCTGCCTAGTCTCCAGGGAGAGGGGCTGGTCAAGACCATAGATGTTCCCAATGGCAGGGGCTCATCCCCGTACTTCCCAGAGTCCACTTGGAGACTGTTTGGGATGTTGATGTCACAGATACTCACCTGTACCCCATCCTGGGCAAAGAAGGCACGGGCGTCAGCTTGCATGGCCAGCTGCAGGCAAGTGGCATCCCCCCAGAGCGGGCAGCGACGGAGGAGGAGGCGGGCAGCCCTTACCTCACTGCTGTGATAGCACTCACCAAAGAGGTCTAGAGGCAGAGGAGTTAGTTATGTGACAGGGATGGGAAGTAGGGTGAGGGTGTGAAGGAAGAGGAAAGGGAATTTAAGGGGATGGCGCAGGGATATGTGAGGAGTGCGGAGATGCACATTCCCCCCCTGGCGGCAGCCCCCATCCCTGCTCCCAGGCACCATGCTCCACGCACCAACGCCCATCCCCTCAAACTTGATTGCCAGGTCTTTCCTCCGTGCTGCCTCCTCAGCATCAGGCTCCAAACGTGCCATCACTCGGAGCAGCAAACAGGCCCCAAGAGCTGAGGAAACTGCATTGGAACCCTGGAGAGACAAAGAGGGCATGGATGCCTCAAAGAGGGTTCATAGAGGGGGAGAAAGCCTGAAGTCAAGGGAAGGGACAGAGTCAGAGGTCAGAAACTAACTGGGGTCATCAGAGGCCAAGGAAGAAGTAATGTTTGGAGACGGATCTGGAAGAAACTGAACGTCAGTTGAAAATACCAGAAGTCAGGTGGTTCAGAGACCGGAGATGCAAGTCACGGATGCAAGTCAGGGGTTAGAATGAATTCAGCAGTCACAGTCAGGTCAAGAAACAGCTGGAGACTGGGTAAAGTGGCTCATGACGGTAATCCCAGCACGTTGGGAGGCTGAAGTGAAACCACCTTTGCAAAAATTACAACTGAGGAAATTATGACAATGAAAGAAATCAGACCTAACTGGCTCCATCTTGCTTCTAACCCTTAAGCTGTCCTTGCTCATTCCTGGGCATAGGCTGAACTAACTTTGGGAAGGAATTCAGTTCATGGTTTGACTCTGAAACAAAACCGATAATAGCCCTTTCCCAAAAGATGCCCTTCTCGCCTGGGGACCAGTCTGCCTTTGATGACTAACAAATTAGCTACAAGATTAGAAATTAGGGGCCGGGCGTGGTGGCTCACGCCTGTAATCCCAGCACTTTGGGAGGCTGAGGCGGGCGGATCATGAGGTCAGGAAATCGAAACCATCCTGGCTAACACGGTGAAACCTCGTCTCTACTAAAAATACAAAAGATTAGCCAGGCGTGATGGCGGGTGCCTGTAGTCCCAGTTACTCGGGAGGTTGAGGCAGGAGAATGGCGTGAACCCGGGAGGTGGAGCTTGCAGTGAGCCAAGATTGCGCCACTGCACTCCAGCCTGGGCGAGAGAGCGAGACTCTGTCTCAAAAAAAAAAAAAAAAAAAAAAAAATTAGAAATTATGGTTAGGAGGTCATGCAGCCTCTGGCTCCCCAGATTGCTCGTGGGGATAACATTACTATTGTAAAACCTAAGATGAATGCTTGAGATAGTTTGCAGACCTTGCACTGGATGGATCAGCTGACATCACCCAGATTGTAATCTGGCTCAGTGAGTTCTGCCTTCCCACTCAGGAACAAAAGACAGCAAGAAAAACTCACTTGGGCTCCCTGTGAGTCCATCTCCAACCTGACCAATCAGCACTCCCCACTTCCCAAGCCCCTACCCACCAAATTATCTTTAAAAACTCTCATCCCTCAAGGAGACTGATTTGAGTAATAATAAAACTGAGGCCTCCCGCACAGCCGGCTGTGCGTGAATTACTCTTTCTCCATTACAATTTCCCTGTTTTGATAAGTTGGCTCTGTCTAGGCAGCAGGTGAGGTGAACCCATTGGGGGGTTACAGATGCAGGAGGATTGCTTGAGCCCAGGAATTCAAGACCAGCCTAGGCAACATAGTGAGACTCCATCTCTACAAAAAAAAAATTTTTTGGCCGGGCGCGGTGGCTCATGCCTGTAATCCCAGCACTTTGGGAGGCCGAGGCAGGAGGATCACAAGGTCAGGAGATCGAGACCATCCTGGCTAAAATGGTGAAACCCTGTCTCTACTAAAAAAAAAAAAAAAAAAAAATTAGCCGGGCGTGGTGGCGAGCGCCTGTAGTCCCAGCTACTCGGGAGGCTGAGGCAGAAGACTGGCATGAACCCGGGAGGTAGAACTTGCAGTGAGCTGAGATCATGCCAGTGCACTCCAGCCTGGGTGACAGAGCGAGACTCCGTCTCAAAAAAATTTTTTTTTTAGTTAGCCAGGCGTGGTGGTTTGCTCCTGTAGTCCCAGCTACTAGGGAAGCTGAGGTAGGAGGATCAAATGAGCCCAGGAAGTTGAGGCTGCAGTGAGCCATGATCATGCCACTGCACTCCAGCCTGGATGACTGAGGAAGACCCTGTCTCTAACAATAAAAGTTTTTTTTGTTTTTTTTTTTGAGACGGAGTCTCGCTGTGTCGCCCAGGTTGGAGTGCTGTGGCCGGATCTCAGCTCACTGCAAGCTCCGCCTCCCGGGTTCACGCCATTCTCCTGCCTCAGCCTCCCGAGTAGTTGGGACTACAGGCGCCCGCCACCTCGCCTGGCTAGTTTTTTGTGTTTTTTAGTAGAGACGGGGTTTCACCGTGTTAGCCAGGATGGTCTCGATCTCCTGACCTCGTGATCCACCCATCTCGGCCTCCCAAAGTGCTGGGATTACAGGCTTGAGCCACCGCGCCCGGCCAAAAGTTTTAAAAGCACTTGGAGAGGTGACCAAAAATGCCAGTGTAGGGAACTTCAAAACTTCATCCCTCCACAAAAGCAACCAATAGCTAGCAAAAACTGTCAGAATCAACTTTTCTAGAATTCTGGAATCTAATCCAAAACTTACAAAAAAAAACACAAGAAAATGCTTAATGAAGAGACTACTAAATTGCAGTAAGAGGGCGCTGTGACATTTTAACCTACCCACTTACTATCCCCAGCTGCCCAGCTCAGTGGCAGCCTTGAAGACAAAGACACACATTCCGGGTGTGGGCCGCTGGTACTAGAGGGAGCAATTCAGACCTTACCCTCCAGAATTGTGGTCGTGTGGGGCCCTATCTGGTGGCTTCCTGAGGCAGCAGCTCAAGGGCTTCACTTTGCTTCACCTGCCTTAGAGCTTTCACCAGAGAAAAAGTGGCTTTCTAGCAGTGTGTGTTAAAATCTCTTTTTTTTTTTTTTGAGACGGAGTTTCACTCTTGTTGCCCAGGCTGGAGTACAATGGTAAGATCTCAGCTCACCACAACCTCTGCCTCCTGGGTTCAAGCAGTTCTCCTGCCTCAGCCTCCCAAGTAGCTGGGATTAGAGGTATGCGCCACTATGCCTGGCTAATTTTTGGTATTTTTAGTAGAGATAGAGTTTCTCCATGTTGGTCAGGCTGGTCACACATTCCTGACCTCAGGTGATCTGCCCGCTTCGGCCTCCCAAAGTGCTGGGATGACAGCGGGAGTCACTGCGCCGCCGGCTTGTTAAAATCTTTCAAAGGCAAATGAATTCTCCACAGCCACCTGAGTCAAGGAATCACAGCAGAGGCAGCAATAGATACACTAAGCAGCTTGGAAAGAAAGAGGCCATGAAAGGAAACACTTGGAGGGAATAAGGGCTTTGAAAAGCTTCCTTGTGTGCCAGGACATTCAGAAGGCTAGATGCATGACTAGGGCTAGAGGCGGACTCAGAAAATACCAGAGAAACCTGAACTTTAGGCTCTGCACAAGCAGGAAGTGAAGACTAAAGTAGAATTGTAAACAGCTTGGCTAAGTATTGAAAGACTGCTTCAATACACAGCCATGGTGGGCCAGGCGCAGTGGCTCAAGCCTGTAATCCCAGCACTTACAGGGAGTTTCTTGTGTTTGCTTCTTTTTTTTTTTTTTTTTTTGAGACGGAGTGTCGCTCTGTGGCCCAGGCTGGAGTGCAGTGGCCGGATCTCAGCTCACTGCAAGCTCCGCCTCCTGGGTTCACGCCATTCTCCTGCCTCAGCTTCCTGAGTAGCTGGGACTACAGGCGCCCGCCACCTCGCCCGGCTAGTTTTTTCTATTTTTTAGTAGAGACGGGGTTTCACCGTGTCAGCCAGGATGGTCTCGATCTCCTGACCTCGTGATCCGCCCGTCTCGGCCTCCCAAAGTGCTGGGATTACAGGCTTGAGCCACCGCGCCCGGCCTTGCGTTTGCTTCTATGGTTCCAGGCATTTAAGGATATCTCTGTCAAGTCACTAGCAGACCACTAAGCTAACAGAAGAGGGGCTTCCATGGCCACACATGACAAAGAATACAGACTTTCCTTCTAAAAAAAGTTTAGAGAAGTCACTAAACAGGGTGGGCGTGGTGGCTCACACCTGTAATCCCTGCACTTTGGGAGGCCAAAGCAGGTGGATCACCTGAAGTCAGGAGTTTGAGACCAGCTTGGCTAGCATAGTGAAACCCTATCTCTACGAAAAATACAAAAATTAGCTGGGTGTGGTGGTGCACACCTGTAATCCCAGCTACTTGGGAGGCTGAGGCAGGAAAATCACTTAAACCTGGGAGGTGGAGCTTGCAGTGACCTGAGATCTCACCACCACACTCTAGCCTGGGCCACAGAGCAAGACTCCACCCCAAAACAACAACAAAAAAAAGAAAAAAGAAAAGTCACTAAACAAACAACAATGACCCACAGCAAGCAGCAGCCACAACAAACCCTGGAGGGAGGGCATAAGCTGATTTCCAGAGTTGCCACATCATCATATTCAAAATGTTCCACTTTTCAACAAAAAAAATATGAGGCATGCAAAGAAACAAGACAATATGGTTCACATACTGGAAAAAAAAGAAATTAATAGAGACCAGCCACGGTGGCTCACATCTGTAATCCCAGCACTTTGGGAAGCCAAGGCAGGAGAATTGCTTGAGCCCAAGAATTCAAGACCAGCTTGGGCAACATAGTAAGACCCCATCTCTGCATATTTTTTTTAAATTAGCTTGGCATGTGGCCAGTAGACCCAACTACTCAGGAGGCTGAGATGGAAAGATTGCTTGAGTCCCAGAAGGTCAAGGTTGCAGTGAACTCTGGTCACACCACTGCAGTCCAGCCTGAGTGACAGAATGAGACTCTGTCTCGACAACAACAAAAAGAAAGAAAAGAAAGGAAAAGAAATGAAATGAATATAAATGAGTAGGAAAAATACATAAATGAATAGAAACTATCCCTGTGGAAACTCAGACATTGAACTTACTAGACAAAGACTTTATTAAACTGTCTTAAATATGCTCAAAGAGCTAAAGGAAATCATGAAAAAAGAACTAAAGGTAGCCAGGAAAATGATGTCTCACCACCTAGAGAATAAGAATACGGAGATAGAGGCAGTGTTTCCTGAAACTGGGTTAATTCTTTATAGAAATGTGAACACTGAATTTATTTTTTTAAAAATAATAAAAATTAAAAAAAAATAAAAACAGAAAACCAGAAAACATCTTATATGTACATAGGTCTTGAGTGAAGTGGCTGCCTTTTTTTCCTGCTTTTTATAGAAGAGATTGAGAATGGTACTCTAATCAAAAATAAAGTTTTGTAGTGGGACCAGGGGAGAAAAAAAAAAGAATACAGAGATAGAAATTACAGAAAGGGGCCGGGCGCGGTGGCTCAAGCCTGTAATCCCAGCACTTTGGGAGGCCGAGACGGGTGGATCACGAGGCCAGGAGATCGAGACCATCCTGGCTAACACGGTGAAACCCTGTCTCTACTAAAAAATACAAAAAAAATTAGCCGGGCGAGGTGGCGGGCACCTGTAGTCCCAGCTACTCGGGAGGCTGAGGCAGGAGAATGGTGTGAACCCGGGAGGCGGAGCTTGCAGTGAGCTGAGATCCAGCCACTGCACTCCAGCCCGGGCGACAGAGCGAGACTCCGTCTCAAAAAAAAAAAAGAAATTACAGAAAGGAACCAAATAGAAACTCTGAAGTTAAAAAGCACAACAACTGAAACATAAAAACCACTAGAGGGACTCAACAGTAGATTCATAAAAAAGGCAAAATAAAGATCAGTGAATTTGAAGCTAAGTTCATTGAGATTATCCAGCTGGAGGAGAAAAAAGAAAAACAAATGAAGGAAAATAAGTAGAGCCTAAGGGACTTGCAAGACACCATACAGAATACTAATATACACATAATGAGAATCCAAAAGGAAAAGAGAGAAAGGGAAAGAAATAATATTTGAAGATACAATGTCCTAAAAAGTTCCAAAATTTGATGAAAGACATAAGTCTACATATCCAGGAAGCTCAAGGAACTCCAAGTAAAAGAAATTCAGAGAGATCCACACTGAGATATGTTATCAAAGGCCAAAACAAAGAGAGAATCTTGGCCAAGCATGGTGGCACATGCCTGTAATCCCAGCATTTTCCGAAGCTGAAGCAGGCGGATCACTTGAGGTCAGGAGTCCAGCCTGGCTAACATGGTGAAACCCTATCTCTACTTTAAAAAAAAAAAAAAAAAAAAAATTAGCCAGGCATGGTGGCAAGTGCCTGTAATCCCAGCTACTTGGGAGGCTGAGGCAGGAGAATTACTTGAACGTGGGAGACTGAGGTTGCAGTGAGCCAAGATCATGCCACTGCACTGCAGCCTGGGCAACAGAGTGAGACTCTGTCTCGAAAAGTAAAAATATAAAATAATGCTTGATATGAGAGAGAGAAAAGAAAGAGGAAGCAGTTGGAGGCATATATCAGGGATGGAGGATGGGGCGCCTGTCAGGTGATGTCAGGGGTCAGGGAATGTATGGTAATTGTATGGTGAACGCTGGCATCCAGTGGCCTAAAGGACAGGGATGCAGGAGCGCCAAATCAGCACTCACCATCTCCCAGAAGTACATGGCCATCTGTGCCCTGTTCAGCAGCAGTGCCCAAATAAGCAGGTCACTCCAGGGGGCCTGCCCAAGGTCAGCATCCAGCGAGAGCAGCGAGGTGGCCTTGTCCGAGAGCAGACACATCTGCCAGCAAAACGAGGGGTGGTGAGGACTGGCCCCTCCCTAACACTGGCCACCACCAGCCCTGCCCCTGGTTTGCCACACCCCTGCTCTGGCCACGCCCCATTCCTGATGTAATCCCGCCCCCATGTCCTTCCCGCGGAGTGGGCACCCCCCCAGCTTTGCCCGGTCCTTACGCTCTCCCCGAAGCCCTGGCCTGGGTGAGGGTCCCAGGCGCCCCCGGAGGGGTACCTCGGCGCGCACATCTTCCCCAGCAGCATCCTCAGCACATGCCCCACGTCAGGGGGCCGGGGCTCCGCAGCTCCCCCTTTTTGGGCTAGGGCTTTGGTGCCTGCGCTGTGGGACGCCTGGTCCAAAAGGTTGCGGATGAGTGAGTGGGGGGGCGCCGCGCCGTAGAGTTGGGCCAGGCGCATCGGGGTCAGAAAGCGGCCCAGGCTGAGGCCGTGGGAGATGAGCAAGCGCACGAACTCGGGCCGGTCATTCAGCAGGGCGTCCATGAGGGAGGCTTCGAGATGGAAGGACTGGCAGGGGTGGGATGAATGGGGGAAGAGATTAGCTCAAAGGTTAAGGACAAGAGACGGGAGTACAAGGGTATGAGGGACGGACGGATGGATGGATGGATGGATGGATGGATGGATGGATGGACGGACGGACGGATGGATGGACAGACGGATGGATGGATGGACAGACGGATGGATGGACGGATGGACGGACGGATGGACAAACGGATGGATGGATAAAATGGATGGATGGATGGATGGATGGATGGATGGATGGATGGATGGATGGATGGATGGATGGATGGATGGACGGACGGACGGATGGATGGACAAATGGATGGATGGATAAATAGATGGATGAATGAACAGATGAATGGATAGATGGATGTACAGGGTGGATAGATGGATAGATGGACAGACGGATGGATGGGGAGAGAGGAAACAAGTTGGGGCAAATGGACAATCAGAGATGGATGGGCAATTAAGGGAAGGCTGGACAGGCCATAATGGAAGGAGGCAGGGTGGAAAGGTGTCTAAGAAGGCAGAGAGGGAGGAGAGCACAGTCCCTTTGTCAGGATGCCCAACCCCCAGGCCCTGACCCCTCACCCGCCATTGGATGTCCCCCCGAAAGAGTTCACTCTGGGCAATGTCCACGCGGTTCCAAGCTACAGCCAAACGCAGCTCATCCAGGTAGGCTGAGGCCTCCGAGCTCCCACAGGCTGGAAAGATTAGAGGGAGAAGGGGCAAGAAGTCAGGGGAGGAGGGACATCTTATGAATGCGTATTTTGCTTCTATTTTGCATGCCTGGCTTTTAAACTCTGCATAAAGGGGGTGCTACTGGGCAGAGTGTGGGGGTCTTTAAGCAGTCAGGTTATGATAAGCATAAGGTCATTTGGCTCAGGGCCAGAGCACAGACCACTCACTGGTTTACAGCCCCCAAGAAGAAAGAAAAGGAATCACTTATTCATTTAATATTTATTGAGGTATGTTATGGACCAAGCAGTGGAGAGAGAAATCGGATACACTTCCTACCCTGAAGAAGCTGGTTCTATTGGGGAAAATATGTCCTCCCAACACATAACTACCTTTAGAGTGCTCGGTGCCCTCAGAGGTGGGCATATAATATGATTAGAACCCAGAGGAGGATATGGTCACAGAGGTATAGAGTGGCCCAAGACAGCTCCCAGAGAATGGGTGTTGAGGTAGCGCTTTGAAAGACCACCAGGATTGGGAGGTGTGCATCTAAGATGGGAAAAGGGTGTTCAAAGCAGCAGGCACAGCAGAAGCAAAGGCCTGGGTGCAAAAACAAAACAAAACAAAACAACAACAAAACAAAAACCACACAGCAGATGATGACAAATGTGAGTCACACTGATTTCTGAAACTTGGGGTATGTTGTGAGGGGAAAGAGGTGACAACAGCACAAAATGAGATTGGAAAAAATCTGAACGTGAGAGGGACTCGGAGAGACCCTGGAGGTCTAAAACAGCAAGAGAGAACAAGAAACCCTTAAAAATTTGATCCAGCTATTTAGTGGATCCAAACATGTACAGTCAACAGGGGCATGAAAAGTCCCGAAGGGCATTTATTGTGACATGGAGTTAGGTTTCCTTCTGCCTCCACTTGCTCTGTATCTATCTCCAAAACAAATTCATGTCATTCTGGTTGCTCCAAAAACTGGTACCACAGAAAGAGAGAATCTCATGCAGTGGAGATGAGCAATGGGCTCTGGGGCAGGCAGACGTGGGTTCCAGTCCCCGGTCCACCAGTACCAGCTGAGTGACTTCAGGCAAGCCATTGGACCTTGGGAGCCTCGGTTTCCTCATCTATGAAATGGGAAATAGTGGCACCCCCTTCAGAGCACTGTAATCAATGACAGTAACTGTGGGAGGAAGTTCCACGCTGTGGTGACTCTGCAGCTTGACCAGTGTAGCCTCTAAGGCTGTAGTTGAGGAAACAGAGGCCCAGAAAGGCAGTCACATGTTTAGGACCACATGGCTTTCTGTGCTCTTTCAAAACCCAGACGTCCATTCAGAGCAGGCTTTTCTGTGATTTTCTACAATTCTAGGAAGCTCTCCTACTTCCCCCATGGTTTCAAAAGAAGCAAACAAAATCGTTTATTTATTTATTTTTTGAGACGGAGTCTTACACTGTCGCAGGGGCTGGTGTGCAGTGGCACAATCTCGGCTCACTGCAATCTCTGCCTCCCGGGTTCAAACGATAACAGGCGCTGGTCGCCACGCCCAGCCCGGCTAATTTTTTTTGTATTTTTAGTAGAGACGGGGTTTCACTATGTTGGCCAGGCTCGTCTTGAACTCCTGACCTCGTGATCTGCCCGCCTCAGCCTCCCAAAGTGCTGGGATTATAGATGTGAGCCACCGCACCCGGCCCAAAATCATTTGTAACATTTTGCTTTATAGGCCGGGCGTGGTGGCTCATGCCTGCAATCCTAGCACTTTGGGAGGCCAAGGTGGGCGGATTGCCTGAGCTCAGGAGTTCGAGACCAGCCTGGGTAGCACAGTGAAACCCCGTCTCTGCTAAAATACAAAAAATTAGCCGGGCATGGTGGCATGCGTCTGTAGTCCCAGCTACTCAGGAGGCTAAGGCAGGAGAATCGCTTGAACCTGGGAGGCAGAGGTTGCAGTGAGCCGAGATCGCATCACTGCATTCCAGCCCGGGTGACAGAGCAAGACTCCATCTTAAATAATAATAATAATAATAGGCTGGGCGCAGTGGCTCATGCCTGTAATCCCAGCACTTTGGGAGGCCGAGGTGGGCAAATCACCTGAGGTGAGGAGTTCGAGACCAGCCTGACCAACATGGAGAAACCCCACGTCTACTAAAAATACAAAATTAGCTGGGTGTGGTGGTGCATGCCTGTAATCCCGGCTACTTGGGACACTGAGGCAGGAGAATCACTTGAACCCAGGAGGTGGAGGTTGCGGTGAGCCGAGATCACATCATTGCACTCCAGCCTGGGCAACAAGAGTGAAACTCTGTCTCAGAAATAATAATACCTTGCTTTATATTCTGCCTTAATCTGGCACCATATGTCACCTGGACACCCGACCCTGTCCCCACCTTGTCCCTTCATACTCACCATGTTCCATACTCAACTCAGTGTCTAGCCCTCCAATTCATCTTCCCTACATCCTCATCTCAGGAATGGCCCCTCCATCTACCCAGTCAATAAGGCAGATCCCCAGGTACTGTCCTTGTCCCTTCCTGCCCCTCCCATCTCACAGGCCATCAGCCCCCAAGCTCCATGTCCCATGTCCAGCCTCCTGACTCTCTGCTGAGCCTCCCCTTCTGTCCCCCTGGCCCCAGCGGCAGCTCAAGCTTCAGCCCCCCACAACCACTGTCACTGCAGTCTCTTCTCTCCTCTCCACTCTGCCCCCACCCACTCCCAGAGGCTCTGCTTTTGTTTTTGTTTTTTGTGACAGGGTCTTCCTCTGTCACCCAGGCTGGAGTGCAGTGGCGCCATCACAGCTCACTTCAGCTTTGAGACATCCTGGGCTCAAGCGATCCTCCTGCCTCAGCCTCCCAAGTAGCTGGAACTACAGGGACATAGTGCCATGCCCAGCTAATTTTTTATAGAAATGGGGGTCTCATTACGCTGCCCAGGCTCGTCTCAAACTCCTGGGCTCAAGTGAACCTCCTTCCTTGGCCTTCCAAAGTGCTGTAATTACAGGCATGAGCCTTCACACTTGGCCAGAGAGTCTTTTTTATCCACACAACCGACCCTGGTCCTCTGCTGCCTCTCGAGGACAGCCTTTAGACCCTCTGCCTGGCATCTGAGGTCCTGGGTGGTTTGGCCCTACCCGCCTTACTGGCCTTGTCTCCAACACTCCCTTCATGCCAATGATACATACCAACCCTGCCAGCCTCTGACCTCTCTCCAAACATGCCCCTTCCTATGGGCTTGAGAATTATACAGACTCACATGAAAAGCCGGACCCCTGCTACCAGCCAGATGACCTTGGGCAAGCCATTTTTCCTCTCTCTGAGCCTCAGTCTCTTCATCTGCAAAATGGAGTGATAATCCTTGCAGGCAGGGAAGGGAGATGAAGGGCAAAAGAATACACCAACTGCCCAGCACTAGGCTTGCCTATGCTAGACTCTTAAGAAGCATTCATGGGCCAGGGCCGGTGGCTCATGCCTGTAATCCCAGCACTTTGGGAGGCCGAGGTGGGCAGATCACGAGGTCAGGAGGTCAAAACCATCCTGGCCAACATGGTAAAACCCCGTCTCTACTAAAAATACAAACATTAGCCAGGCGTAGTTTGCACCTGTAGTCCCAGCTTCTCCGGCGGCTGAGGCAGGAGAGTCACTTGAACCCTGGAGGTGGAGCTTGCAGTGAGCCGAGATGGCGCCACTGCACTCCAGCCTGGGCGACAGAGCGAGACACCGTCTCAAAAAAAAAAAAAAAGACCTTGCCCCTTCTTTCTTGCTGAAATTCCATCCATTCAACTCCGCTATCCCCAGGCCTATCAGCCATCTACAGTTCCCCCAGTGGACTGCGATCACTTACATGCGCCTGCTGGGCTTACACCACCACCCCCTCAAACCACATCTTACAGAGCTGCCTGATTTTCTCTCAGGAGGCTGCTGAGTTAAATTCCGCAGAGTGAATCAGATTTGCCCACTGAGAGTCACCTTATACTGAAGGATGTGCCCCCAGAGGAAATGGAATCATATTAAGACGAGATTCCTCTTACTGGGCCCCCACCAGGGACCGGGCACAACTCATACCTTGCCTTGGAGGCTTATAACACTCCTGCAAGATATTATCACCACTTTCCACAGAGAGAAACTGGGGCTCAGAGAGGGGAAGCTGCTTTCTCAAGACCACACAGCAAGAAAGAGGCCAAGCTGGTTTGTTTCTTTTTGATTGTTTGTTTGTTTCTTTTTGAGACAGAGTCTCGCTCTGTCGCCCAGGCTGAAATGCAGTGGTAACCCCAGCACTTTGGGAGACGGAGGCAGGAGGATCAGTTGAGGCCAGGAGTTCATGACCAGCGTGGGCAACAGAGCAAGACCTCGTCTGTACCAAAAAAAAAAAAAAATTTTTAAATTTACCAGGTGTAGTGGCGGGCAGGTGTGTTCCCAGCTACTCAGAAGGCTGAGGTAGGAGGATCACTTGAGCCTGGGAGGTTGAGGCTGCAATGAGCCGTGATCACACCACTGTACTCCAGACTGGCCTACAGAGCAAGACCCTGTCTCAATAAATAAATAAATAAGCCCCACTCCAGCCTCTTCCAGGTGCGTATTATGCTTCCCCGCCTTGGTTTTCATCATTCTGTCCTCCAAGCTGCCATTTCTAGTGAAATATCTGGACTTCCTCACAGGGAGACAGTGTTTTGGTTCATGTCTAGACAAAGTGCTTCACGCATACTGGACGCATCTAGGGAAGGAAGAACGGGTGGGTGGATGGATAGATGGAAGAGCAGTTGGATGGATGAATGAAAAGATGGAGGGGTAGATGGGTAAATGGATGAAAGATTAATGAATGGAGGAATGAGTGGATAGAATTGTCCATGGATGTGTGGACGGACAGGTGAGAAGATGGATGGATGGAGAATAGGTAGATGGTATCGATGGATGTGTGGATGGACAGGTGAGAAGATGGATGGATGGAGGAATGAGTGGATGGAATTCTCAGGAATTGTCGGTGGATGTGTGGACGGACAGGTGAAAGGATGGATGGATGAAGGAATGACAGATGACTGGAAGGATGGGTAGGTAAAGAGATGGAAAGATCGACCTGTACATATGGATGGATGGCTGGAAAGATGAAAGAATGGCTGGATGGATCCAATAGAGGAAAGCAGACGCTGGAACATAATGGAAGCATCCGGGAAAACTACCCAAATAGCACCATGCAAAGCCCCAAAGGGGAGAGATATTAAGAGGGGTAAAGGGGGCCTTGGATTATAGAGGGTGGATGAAGTGCCCAGGCCAGGAAAGGTGTCCAAGGTTGAACTGAGAGAGGGGGAGGACTGGAGGGTACAACTTTTACCCTTCACAAGGGCCTTCAAAACTATGGTCTCGAATTCCTCAGACCCATCCTCAGAAGAATAGACTGTCAGGAGCTCCTTCCGGGTCATAATCCTCTCCACCTGTGGAACAGCCAGTTCTGGATCCCTAGCCCAGCTCCATCCCCAGCTCCTGTTGGGCCCTGTCCAAAGGGATAGAGGAGGCCACTCCCCCCCAGGACCTAATAGTCCAGGTGCCCAGAACCCTCTACTCCTGGAACCTGGAAGTCCAGGCCCCCAGCCCCTCCTCCCTCAGACCCAGGAGCCCAAGTCCCCAGTTCCCTCCCATCTCAGGATCCAGAGTTGGGCCCCCAGTGTCATACCTGGGCCTGCAGGACCTCAGGGTCCCCTTTGGGAAAGAAACGCCTGATTCGATCCCGGGCTTCGCCTTGCCTGGCTCCCCCACTCCCTGGGGCCAGAGTATCTTCCAGGGTCTCCGCCAGGCAGTCCGCAGCTCCCCCAGAGCCGGCCACGAGGAGACAGGGGAGCTGAGCCTGGGTGGCGTTCTCTATTTGCTACAGGATAAAGGGGAGAGTCACGTCAGAGAAGGCAGGATATTCACGCTACCCGGAGTCAGACCCCCAGACCCTCCCTAAGACTCAGGACCCAGGAGTCCTAGCCCCCAACTCTCCTTCCCCCTTAGATCCAGGCGTCCAGGCCCCCTGTACCGTCAACATCTTCTCATCACCGTCGATCAGGAGGAGCAGGACAGGGATGTCAATTCCAGTCCCTGAGGCAAGAAGAGAAGGGGGCTTGATTACCTCCCATCAGCCTTTGCTGGAGATAGGAGAAAACCACATATCCCAGGAGTCCCTGGGGCAAATATCAGCCTTGTCCTAATCTTCTGTTCAGAGGCTCATTGGAATTGTCATTTCTTTTTTTAATTAACTATGTATTTATTTTAGAAATGAGGGTCTTGCTGTGTTGGCCAGGGTGGTCTCGAACTCCTGGCCTCAAGCAATCCTCCCAACTTAGCCTCCCAAAGCGCTGGGATTACAGGCATGAGCCACCGCACCAGCCTAACTTTTGAAACAGGGTGTTACTCTGTCACCCAGGCTGGAGTGCAGGGGCATGATCACACCTCACTGCAGTCTTGATCCTCCTACTTTAGCCTCCTAAGTAGCTGGGACCACAGGCATGCACCACCGTGCCCAGCTAACTTTTTAATTTTTGGTAGAGACGGAGGTCTTGCCATCTTGCCCAGGCTGGTCTCGAACTCCTGGACTCAAGGAATCCTCCCACCTTGGCCTCCCAAAGTGCTGGAATTACAGCTGTGAGCCAGCGTGCCCGGCCAGAATTGTCATGTGTTTGAACACTTCAGGAGGGAGCTAGATTTTGAAGACAGTAATGCTTAACTTCCCCAGGGAGGAGGGGGCTGAGGACCTGGACTCCTGAGTCTCTGAATGAGGCAGGTGTTTCTTGCATGAGTCAATCCTGTAACTGATTAATCATCAGGAGCCAGAGGGAGTGAAAGTTCAAACAGAAAGTAAAGGAAATGGGAATAGAAAGGGCTATCCAAACACAATGTAGATATGTACTAAAATCCAAATGCACCATAAAGATAAGATTATACTAACTCTATTCCCATTAAAATTAGAAACTACGCCAGGCGAGGTGGCTCACGCCTGTAATCCCACCACTTTGGGAGGCCGAGGCGGGTGGATTACCTGAGGTCAGGAGTTCAAAACCAGCATGACCAACATGGTGAAACCTCATCTCTACTAAAAATACAAACATTAGGCCAGGCGCGGTGGCTCACGCCTGTAATCCCAGCACTTTGGGAGGCCGAGGCGGGCAGATCACGAGGTCAGGAGTTCGAGATCAGCCTGACCAACATGGTGAAACCCCGTCTCTACTAAACATACAAAAATTAGCCGGGCATGGTGGCACATGCCTGTAATCCCAGCTACTCAGGAGTTTGAGGCAGGAGAATCGCTTGAACCCAGGAGGCGGAGGTTGCAGTGAGCCAAGATCATGCCACTGCACTCCAGCCTGGGTGACAAAGCGAGACTCCGTCTCAAAAAAACACGAAAATTTGCCGGGCATTGCGCCACATGCCTGTGGTCCCAGATACTCAGGAGGCTGAGGCAGGAGAATCACTTGAGCCCAGGAGGCAGAGGTTGTAGTGAGCTGTGATTGCACCACTGCACTCCAGCCTGGGTAACAGAGAGAGACCCTTTTTCAAAAAAAAAAAAAGAAAGAAAGAAAGAAAATTATACCTGGGAATTAATTCATCCAGAAAGGCACAGGACATTTATGAGGAATCTTACAAATTTTATTTAAGGACAGGTCTAATAAGTGGAAAAACTAACAGTAAGTCAACTTGTCACAAATTAACATATAAATTCAATACAGCCTGGAGAAAGAGGGAGGTTAAGAGGAAGTTTGGAGGTGTTTACCCCATTTTGAATGGAACAGAATCATTTTAAACTTCATATGGAAAAATAAGTGTCAGAGAAGAGCCAAGAAATTGTTCAGAAAGGACAGTGAGAAGGAGCTTTCATTAACATATATTAAAGCATCTTTATTTATTTATTTATTTTTATGATTGAGACAGGGTCTCACTCTGTCACCCAGGCTGGAGTGCAGTGATACCATCTCGGCTGACTGCAGCCTCCACTTCCTGAGCTCAAGCAATCCTCCCACCTCAGCCTCCCCAGTAGCTGGGACTACAGGCATGTGCCACCATGCCTGGCAATTTATTTTTATTTTTATTTTTGTAGAGATGGGGTTTCATTATGTTGCCAGGCTGGTCTTGAATTCCTGAGTTCAAGTGATCCACCCGCCTCGGCCTCCTAAATTGCTGGATTACAGGCGGGAGCCACCACACCTGGCCTTAAAACATCTTTAAACTGCTATAATCAAAGCATAGTTTGGCCCCAAGAATATATAAGTAGAGAAAAAAAAAGTTTTCAAAACGGATTTCAACAGATAAAGGATCTGAATACGCAACCACAAGAATTTCTATTCAGCTAGGAAAGGATGGTTTATTTATTAAATGGTCATAAAGAAAACATAGCTTCTCATTTGGATGAACAGAAATATAGACTCCTGACCTCAAAATATGTAAAAAATCATTTCCAGATGGAATAAAGGTTTAAATATAAAACTATGAGATATTAAAAGACGACTTAGGAGAATATTTGTCTTGGAGTGGGATGAGCCTTTCTAAGACAGGCAGCCAAGGGGTTATAAAAGAGACAAAAGCTATATCTAACCCCATGAAAACGATAGGATTTTTTTATAGCAATAGACACCACATAAAAGTCGCTTTTTACATTTTGTTGCTGGGCGCAATGGCTTATGCCTGTAATCCCAGCATTTTGGGAGGCCAAGGTGGGTGGATTGCTTGAGCTCAGGAGTTCGAGACCAGCTTGGGCAACATGGCAAAATCCCGCTTCTACTGAAAACACAAAAAATTAGCTGGGCGTGGTGTGATGATGTGCACCCGTGGTTCTAGCTACTCAGGAGGCTGAGGTGGAAGGATTCCTTGAGCCCAGGAGGCGGAGATTGCAGTGAGCCAAGATCACACCACTGTACCACTGCACTTCAGCCTGGGTGACAGAGTGAGACCCTACCTCAAAAAAAAAGACCTTTTGTTTAGCATCATTTGTAGTGTCAAACATTAGTAAACCTTAGATATCCATAAACTGGGAATTTTTTTTATTTTTTTAAACTGTAATCCCATGAAAGATTCGATTGGGGAATTTTTTTTTTTTTTTTTTAGAGGAAGTCTCGCTCTGTCGCCCAGGCTGGAGTGCAGTGGCATGATCTCCGCTCACGGTAACCTCCGCCTCCCAGGTTCAAGTGATTCTCCTGCCTCAGCTTCCCGAGTAGCTGGGATAATAGACGCGCGGCACCATGCCTGGTTAATTGTTTGTATTTTTAGTAGAGATGGGGTTTCACCATGTTGGCCAGGCTGGTCTCGAACCCCTGACCTCAGGTGATCTGCCTGCCTCAGTCTCCCAAAGTGCTGGGATCACAGGCGTGAGCCACTGCACCTGGCCTTAGATTGGGGAAATTTTTAAATAACAGATGGGGACAGGCACGGTGGCTCATGCCTGTAATCTTAGTACTTTGGGAGGCCAAGGTTGGTGGACCACTTTAGCCTAGGAGTTCAAGACTGGCCTGGGCTACATAGAGAGACCTCACCTCTACAAAGAATACAAAAATTAGCTCAGTGTGATGGCATGTGCCTGTTGTCCCAGTTACTCGGGAGGCTGAGGTGGGAGGATCACCTGAGCCTGGGGAGGCTGAGATTACAGTGAGCCATGATTGTGCCATTGCACACAGCCTGGGTGACAGTGAGGCCCAGTCTCAAACAAAGAAAAAGCAAAGGGTACATCCTTACTAAGGAAGATCATGCAGCAATTAGGAGAAGAAGCAAGATAGAGAAGTTTAAACCTAAAAGGATGGTCATGAAAAATGTGTAAGCCAGGTGCAATGGCTCATGCCTGTAATCACAGCACTTTGGGATGCCAAGGTAGGCAGATCACCTGAAGTCAGGAGTTCGAGACCAGCCTGGCCAACGTGGTGAAATCCCATCTCTATTAAAAATACAAAAATTACCTGGTGTGGTAGCAGGCATCTGTAATCCCAGCTACTCGGGAAGCTGAGGCAGGAGAATTGCTTGAACTCAGGAGGCAGAGGCTGCAGTGAGCCAAGGTCGTGCCACTACACTCCAGCCTGGACAACAGAGCGAGACTCCATCTCAAGATAAAAAATGCATCAAGCTCTCCCCCTTCGTGCATTTTTCTGTATGCATGAGAGATTTCAAAATAAAGTCTGTTTGTTTGTTTGTTTGTTCGTTTGAGATGGAGTCTTGCTCTCTCACCCAGTGGCTTGATCGTGGTTCACTGCAACCTCCACCTCCCGGGTTCAAGCAATTCTCTCACCTTAGCCTCCCAAGTAGCTGGGATTACAGGCACACAACACCACAACTGGCTAATGTTTTGAAATTTTTTATTCTTTATTATTATTATTTGGTAGAGACAAGGTCTTGCTCTGTTACCCAGGCTGGTCTTGAATTCCTGGCCTCAAGCAATCCTTCTGCCTCGGCCTCCCAAAGTGTTGGGATTACTCATGTGAGTTACCTCACTCCCAGACAGAGGTTTTGGTTTTGTTTTTGTTTTTAATTTATTTTTTGTTTGTTTGTTTTTAATTAATTAATTTTTTTTGAGACCGAGTCTCGCTCTGTCGCCCAGGCTGGAGTGCAGTGGCCAGATCTCAGCTCACTGCAAGCTCCGCCTCCCAGGTTCCTGCCATTCTCCTGCCTCAGCCTCCAGGTAGCTGGGACTACAGGCCCAGCCACCTGCGCCCGGCCCCAATTTTTTGTATTGTTACACTGAAGGGCAAGGGTTTCCACCATGTTATGAGCTGGTCTCCAATCTCCTGACCTTGTGATCACCCTTTCGGCTTCCCAAAGTGCTGGGATTACAGGCGTGAGCCTCCGCGCCTGGCCTCAGAGGTTTTTAAAAACATGAATAATGATGGGGAAAGACACTTAACCATAGGTAATTCCCCAAATTTCGGCCAGACCAAACTACTGGGATCTTGAGCACTGGGGTCGTGGGTTGTGGGTCATGGGTTCAAGAAGCCACGCACCTCCCACGCCCGTCTTCTGCTGCGAGATGTAGGACTCCAGCCTGGCCCGAGGCGGCTCTGCTTTGGCGGCAGTGCGTGCCGTCGTCCACCAGGAAGAAGGCCGAGTAGTTGTAGTCCAGGGGAAACTGGACGCAGGTCTCGGTGTACGTGCCACGGTGCCTGGGGCAGAGCCCTGGGGAAAAATGGCCAGACCAGGGCGTCTCCTCATCAGGGCCAGGACAGACACAAGGCCCTCCTCATCCCTCAGACCCAGGAGTCCAAGCCCCTCCTCCCTCAGACCCAGGAGTCCGGGCCCCCAGCCCCTCCTCCCTCAGACCCAGGAGTCCGGGCCCCTCCTCCTCCCTCAGACCCAGGGGTCCAGGCCCCCAGCCCCTCTCCCTCAGACCCGGGGTCAGCCCCTCCTCCCTCAGGCCAGATTCAGATCCTCAGCCCCTCCTCCTCCAGACCCAGGAGTCCAGATCCTCAGCCCCTCCTCCCTCAGACCCAGGTGTCCAGATCCTCAGCCCCTCCTCCCTCAGACCCAGGAGTCCGGGCCCCTCCTCCTCCCTCAGACCCAGGAGTCCGGGCCCCTCCTCCTCCCTCAGACCCAGGGGTCCGGGCCCCGAGCCTCTCCTTCCTCAGACTTCAGGTGTCCAGGCCTCCAGTCCCTTTTCTCCAAGTCCTACCTTGGGGTTGGTGAGGGTGTCTCTATTCCGGACCACACCCCAGGGGGCCACACCCATGGCCACCACCTTGGTGCCCCCAGTGCTGGCCGTCTGATGGTCCCGCACAGCCACACCAACATGCCGGTCGATGCCCGTGTGCAGACCCCCAGTGACAATCCAGGCTCCTACGCAGACGCCGAGGAACACGCAGAGGCAGAGGGAGAAAAACCAAGAGTAAGACAGAGACATACACAGAGACTGGGTGGCGGGGAAGAGGCCACCCAGAGTCGTAGGGGAGATGGCAGGCAGGCCAAGGCCCAGGAGACAGCCCCACCCCACCCTCGGTCACCTGTGCTCTGGGCAGCCCGCACCAGCCCACGACGCAGCAGGTCCTGCAGCCAGGTCTGGAGGACGGGGCCCCTCGACCCCCCCAGCACTGACACCACCAGGTTAGGGAACTGCAGCGGAAGCCCCACATCGTTTCCTCGATCAGTCGACATTCTCGTTTCCTCATCAAAAACGTCAATTTTCCGTTTCAAATCAATTTCGACTCAAAGCTCATCAAGATCCGCTCAAAATCGCGTCAGATCCGACTCATCAAAATCAGGGCTCCATCACTCCCGTTTCCGTGAAACAAGACAGAGAGATGGGGATAGAGACCAACAAGGGACAAAACAAAGAGACAGGACAAAGGAATAGAAGAGAGGACAAAGACAGAAGAGGGAGAGAGACAGAGAACCCTAAGACAGAGAGAGGGGGACAAGACAGAGAGAGAGAGGGGACAAGACTAGAGGGACACAGAGACAGATGGAGACAGAGACACAGAGACACAGAGAGAAGGAGACCACCTCAGAGAGAAGACAGGTGGGGCGGAGGGGACACAGAGAGCAAAGACAAGGATGAGCGGAGGGGGCCAGCGTTCAGCACGGGCGTCCCGGCTCCACTCTGGAGCCCCGAGCATGCAGCCCCCTGGTGCCCGGGCCCTGCCCACACAGGCCTGCCTCACATTGCTGTGCTTGCGGCCGGCCCCCATGAAGTCCAGCTCTCCGTAGGCATCGGTGGGCTTCTCCGTGGTGTGTGCATCGCTGTCCCACACGGTCACCACGGCTGCCCCGAAGGCATCCTCCATGGCCACTGCAGGGTGGGCGGTCCGGGGGCGCCCACACTGGCACAAGGTCCCTCTGGGGGTGCAGGGCGGAGCGTGAACCCAGGGCTGCCCCCCGACCCCAGTATCCGGTCGGTGTGTTCATGCTTCTGTAGAGGGGCTGTTGACACTGACCCCGCACCCGCAGAGGCAGTCAGAGTCCACGCTGCCCCTGGCCCTGGCTCTGACCACCTCAGGGAGAGACTGGAGCCGAGGACAGTCCCCCTTCCCCATGAGAAGGAAGCCAGTGAGTCCAGAAAGCCTGAGCAGGAAGAGGTGGGTCACCGTCATCTGCGGAGCCTCAAGTGCAAAGGCAGAGGGCCACTGGGGGTATCCTCGCTGTGCCCCCATCCAAACACAAGATGTTCACCAAGAGAAAGAACATCCAGAGGGTAACTTAGGGACAGCCCACGTGCTAGGGGCTGACGTGGCTGTGTGACTTTGGGCGAGCGGCTTCACCTCTCTGAGCCTAAATTTCCTCCTCTAATGAAAAGACAATAATAGCGCAGCCTACTCCAGGGAGCTATGAGGAGCCAGGGAAAGAACGCAGTGTTTCCTGAAATGGGGCTCGCATACCAGTCCCAGCCAGAGGCAACGCGACACGAACTTCACACGGAGCTTAAAATAACCTTGAATAACGCAGTGAGAAAGTCATTCCTTTTTCAGTTCTCCTGACGACTGTCAAGGAGAGAGGCTCAGCTGGGTGCTAGAATATTTTTGAATGCCTAACCCTTTGCTACTCTTTTGAACGAGAAAAGCAGGCCTCGGGCTCAAAAAGTGGAGCTGGCAACAGCCATCTAGCAAGTAGGGAAACACCTTTGTTTGCTTTTCATTGTATTTGGCTTCTGTGTGGCTTGTTTATTCCTCTCTGTGCCAAATAGGGCAGGTTTTCAATTTATGGTGATCACACATAAAACTTTCCCCCACCTAAAAAAATGCACAAGTCTCTCTTGCTATCTGAAGGTGATTGGCACCAGAGTAAATAACAGGTTTAGAGAGGTAGAATTTCATTTGAAAATGTAGGGTCAGGTGCTATGGCTCATGCCTGTAATCCTAGCACTTTGGGAGGCTGAGGCCAGAGGATCGCCTGAACAGGAGTTCAGGACTGGCCCCTGCAATATAGTGGGACCACCCTATCTCTAAAAAAAAAAAAAAAAAAAAAAAAAAAAAAAAGTAGCAAGGTGTGGCAGTATGTGCTTAGGAGGCTGAGGCGGGAGGATCACTTCAGCCTGGGAGATCAAGGCTGCAGTGATGCAGAGGGCTGTGACCACGCCACTGCACTCCAACCTGGACAACAGAGTGAGACCCTGTCTCAAAAAAAAAAAAAAAGAAAAAAGCAAGCAAGCAAAAGAAAGAGGCTGGGTGCAGTGGCTCATGCCTGTAATCCCAGCACTTTGGGAGGCTGAAGTGGATCACCTGAGGTCAGGAGTTCAAGACCAGACTGGCCAACATGGTGAAACACCATCTCTACTAAAAAAAAAAAAAAATACAAAAATTAGCTGGGCATGGTGGCGGGTGCCTGTAATCCCAGCTACTCAGAAGCCTGAGGCAGGAGAATCGGTTGAACCCAGGAGGCAGAAGCTGCAGTGAGCCATCACACCATTGCCCTCCAGCCTGGGCGACAAGAGCGAAACTCCATCTCAAAAAAAAAAAAAAAAAAAAAAAAACTAAGGAAAGAAAGGAGGGAAGGAGGGAAGGAGGGAAGGAGGGAGAGAGTCAGAAAGGAAGGAAAGGAAGGAAGGGAGGGACAGAGGGAAGGAAGAAAGAAAAGAAAGAAGAAAAGAAGAAAGGAAAGGAAGAGAAGAAAGAGAAAAATGTATCTAAATTATTTTGTTCCAGATTCCAGAAGGAGTTCAGATATCAGGGGAGATATTTACACAAACCTAGTGAGCAGATTTAAGAGCAGTTTTACAGAAGGGATAGCAGAGATGCTACAAGGATTTGGCAAAGCCGTAAAAACACTAAAAGAACGGCTAACTGATCCACACATGGGATGAACCAAACACGCTTAGGCCAGGTCCTGGCACAGTGAGAACTACAATAAAGTGTCCTCTTCCTTCCTGAGTCTACCTCCAGGGCCCTGGCATGCCTCAGTTTACTCACTTTGTCCGTTCACCCATTTCAGCTCCATCCTTGGAGTCCCTAGTTCCCCTGCAGCTACTTCCGGGGAAGTTTGCTCTTCTGAGCAAAACTTCAAGGACGCTGGGCACAATCCCAGCACTTTGGGAGGTCAAGGCAGAAGGATTGCTTGAGCCCAGGAGTTTGAGAACAGCCTGGGCAATAGAGCGAGACCCCATCCCTACAAAACAAAATTTAAAAATTAGCCAGGTGTGGTGGTGCATGCCTGTGGTTCCAGCTACTTAGGGGGCTGTAGCAGGAGGAACACTTGAGCTCAGGAGTTCAAGGCTGCAATAAGCCATGATCATACCACTGCAGCCCAGCCTGGGCGACAGAGCAAGACCATGTCACTAAAAATAAGAAATAAGGCTGGACGCGGTGGCTCGCACTAATCCTAGCACTTTGGGAGGCCAAGGAGGGCAAATCACAAGATCAGGAGTTCGAGACCAGCCTGGCCAACATAGTGAAACCCCGTCTCTACTAAAAATACAAAAATTAGCTGGGCATGGTGGTGCGCACCTATAGACCCAGCTACTCAGGAGGCTGAGGCAGGAGAATCACTTGAACCCGGGAGGCAGAGGTTGTGGTGAGCAAAGATTGTGCCACTGCACTCTAGCCTGGGCAACAGAGCGAGACTGCCTCAAAAAAATAAAATAAAATAAAAGGTCTTCAAGGAATAATCCAGAGCCTGTGCTGTCCAATATGATGGCTGCATGGGGTTCTTTATAGCCATGGAGCTCTTTCTGTTCTAATAAGTTAAAATTAAATCAAATAAAAAATTCAGGCCAGGTGCAGTGGTTCGTGCCTGTAATCCCAGCACTTTGGGAGGCCAAGGAGGGTGGATCACCTGAGGTCAGGAGTTTGAGACCAGCCTGGCCAACACGGTGAAACCCTGTCTCTACTAAAATACAAAAAATCAGCTCGGCGTGGTGGCGGGAGCCTGTAGTCCCAGCTACCCGGGAGGCTGAGGCAGGAGAATGGTGTGAACCCGGGAGGTGGAGGTTGCAGTGAGCCAAGAT
>NW_022167490.1:0-1260 GCF_008728515.1 Papio anubis | reverse complement strand
ATATTGAGCAGTATTCTAAGACTGTTTTAGATTCGTCTGCTAAGGGACACTCAGGAGCTCTTTGAGGCTTATGGTGAAACTGGAAATATCTTCAGAGAGATACTGGAGAGTAGATTTCCGAGGACGTGCTTTTGATGTGTACATTCCACTCACAGAGTGAAACCTTTCTTCTCATAGAGGATTGAGCATTCCCGTTTGGAGAAATCGCTAGCAGGGGACATTGTGGAGTATACAGACGACTATGGTGAGAAAGGAATTATCCTCAGGAAAAACTGGAAAGAAGCGTTCTCTCACACTGCTTTGTAATAGATATGTCTTTTCATCTCACTTAGATAAATCTTTCTTTCTATTACGCAGTTTTGAAACTACGTCGTGGACGAAATCCTGAAGGACATTCGTGAGCACATGAAGGCTTCTGGGGAAATAGGAAATATCATCAGATAAAAACTGGAGAGAAGCTTTCGGAGAAACCCCTTTGTGATGTGTGCAATCCACTCAGGGAGTTACACCTCTTTTCTCGTAAGACAGTGTTTGAACACTGTTCCTGTAAAAGTGAAAAAAGGATATTTGCAGTTCTTTGAAGAATATGGCGAAAAGTGAAATATCCGGGAATAAAACCCAGAAAGCAACATTAGGAAGATTTGAAACTCCATCATGGATGAATTTAAGAAGGGACATTCGGGAGCACATTTGCGCTTGACCTTGAATAGGAGATACCTTCAGAGAAAAACAGGAGAGAAGCTTTCTGAGAAAGTGCGTTGTGATGTGTGCATTCCACAGGGCGTTATACCTTTTTTCTCATACAAGTGTTTGAGCACTGTTCCTGTAAAACTGAAAAAGTGATATTTGGCAGCACGTTGAAGACTATGGCAACAAGTTAAATATCTGGAAATCAAAACCAGAAAGAAACGTTCCAAGAAACTGCTCTCTGGGGTGTGTGCATTCATTTCAGAGAGTTAAAGCTTCCACTACATTGCCCAGTTTGGAAACTCTGTCTTTAAGGAATCTGGGAAGGGATAGTAAGTGGCGCTCGGATTCCAGTGGTGAGAAAGGAAACACCTTCTGATGAGAAGTGGAGAGAAGCTTTTGGAGCCAGTGCTTTGTGATGTGTGTATTCATCTCATAGAGTTCAATCATTCTTTGGATTGAGCAGTTTGAAATCACTGTTTCTGTGGAAGCTGAGAAAGGATATTTTGGAACGCTCTTAGAAATGTGATGAAAAACTAATACTTTTGATAAAATCCAGAAGGAAACTTTCTG
>NW_022167489.1:0-1260 GCF_008728515.1 Papio anubis | reverse complement strand
TCTCTTCTTTTGGCAGTTTTGGGATGAGACTAATTTTATTTACAACCTCAGTACTGAAATGAGATGGAATTGTACAGGCGCCTTGTAGAACTGCTGGGTGGACAACGAGGATACCCACCCCAAAAGCATACTATCTGTATGCAAAAATAGAGCAGATAAGAAAATGCTGAGAAGCAGCAATGAAAAAAAAATGCTGGGCCGTGGCACTCGCTGTGCCTCAGCCCTGAAAAACTCAGTTGGTTCCTTTGAATTCATTCAGGTCTCAGCTGCGGTGTCTGGCCTAAGGGACCGCCCATTCTAAAGTGGCCCCGTCACACGCAGAACCTGCCTGATGTTCGTTCTTCGAGTGTGCTGAAGGCTGCACCTCCTGCATTTAGGTGGGAGTGCCGGATACCCCGTCTCTGAGCGCTCCACAAAGGCTGAACGAGTGGTCAAAAGCGTGTAAGAAGAGCCAGGCAGCACAGAGGAGCCCCGGGCAGGGCTGTGGAGGCAGAGAGGACAGGACGGCGTCCCAGGCAGAGGGCCCAGCGTGAGCATCGGCTCATGAAGTGAGGCTCCTGCAGTGAAAACGCCAGGGTGGTGGCAGGTGGGGGCTGAACGCTGTCCCTAAGGAACTCAGCTTCGGGACACCCTAAGTCTTGACTGGGTCCAGATACTGGCCTCCCCGGCCAAGCAGCTAACCCCGCCGCGGGACCTCAGCCCCTTCCAGGCCTCAGTTTCCCCATGTCCCTCCCTGAGCCTCACCTGGGACAGCAGCAGGTGCGGTGGGCGAGGGGCCTCAGCGCCAGGGTCCCGCTGGAGGGCGACCTACTGGGCCTCGGAGGCAGCAGCTGCGCCTTCGTCACCTGCTTCAGGACCCGCCGCAGCTGCTCAGGGCCCAGCGGGGTCATATGTGCGATGCTGCCCTGGCCCGGAGAAGGCTGGCGGGTCCAGAGAGGTCCAAGAGATCCTGCAATTCGTTCCTACCCGGACGCTACTCACAGTATCTGAAAAGGGCATTTTTCAGAAACAGTTGTATAGAGTTCCTTGTGGGGTGGCGGTGGAAAAAAAAAGCTAAAACCGTAGTCGATGCAGCAATTGAGCCCGCGACCTTGGTGTTATCAGCACCACGGTGTTACCAACTGAGCTCGACTGCCCGACCCAACGCTGCCGCTGGAGCGTATAAAAGGGCTCCATGTTCGCGCCCGTCTACGAGTCATTCCTTGCCAAGCCCGCGCGCAGCTGGCTGCCTCCCGCTTTCCCCAAGTTGCGGAGACACTG
>NW_022167488.1:0-1261 GCF_008728515.1 Papio anubis | reverse complement strand
GGAGCTTGCAGTGAGCTGAGATGGCACCACTGCATTCCAGCCTGGGCGACAGAGCGAGACTCCCTCTCAAAAAACAAACAAATAAAAAAAGCAAGAGGAACGCTGAGGGGAGCTGACTTGTCACCTTCTTGAAAATAGAGATTTTTTTCAACTTTTACTATTTTACAGGTTAAATATGTGAATTTTTATTATCTGTCAATTAAAACATAAAATTTATTTCAAGTAAACAACTGAAAGTTTAGACAAAAAAGGAATGACAGGCAGGAACAAATAAATATGTTAAATGTCAGCTATACCTAAACATTTATCTGTCTGAACCTTTTCTCTGTATTTTTAGGTAAATGCAGCAAAATCACACAGGTTCTCATGACAGAAAGCAGATTGTGCAAAACACACTAGGCACGTTTAGCTCTGTTCTAGAGCTGGATAAGAGAGCAATAAGGCCAGCTGTGAGGAGCACAGGCCCAGATACTAGGACTCACTCATGCCAGATAAAAGCCCTTAGACACATACAGAGCCCCTCCACGTGTGGGTTCACTTTTACATCTGTGAATGAAGAAACCACTGACTCCTAAATAACGTAATTTATACACATAGTTAAGCATAACTAAACATGTGATAGTTGTTCAATGTTTATCACAGAACAATTTCACAGCTATTAGTGATAGTGGGGGTAGCACACACTATGCAGACTCCGTGAAGGGCAGATTCACCATCTCCAGAGAGAATGCCAAGAACACACTGTATCTTCAAATGAACAGTCTGAGAGCTGAGGACACGGCTTTCTATTACCGTGCGAAAGGCACACAGTGAGGGGAAGCCAGTGTGAGCCCATACAGAAACCTCCTTGCAGGAACATTGCGGGGAGAATCAGCTGCAGGGGTGCTCAGGACCCATTGATCAGAGTCAACCCCAGAGGCAGGTGCACATGGAGGCTGATTTCCTGTCAGGATGTGGGACTTCATCTTCTTCTTCAGCTTCTCTAGTGAACCTCTCTAAGTTTGGAATTCTGTGCCTAATAATGTCATCTCTACATATTTTTAAAATGATTGTTTTAATATGATAATCTATTCTCATATGCACAAAATGCAGATTGATGCTTACAGAGATGAAAAGTCCTCAACCATGATCACCAGGATCAGAATCCTGAGGAAACTCAGGGGTGCCTGGTGAGACTTCTCCAATCAGACTCAGAACAGGAACTTCGGAAAGATTCCCTGACTAGAACAGTCTTTAGAGATTCTGATTACAACAATGAGGG
>NW_022167487.1:0-1261 GCF_008728515.1 Papio anubis | reverse complement strand
GACATACCCAGGGTTCTGTCCTGAGGGTTTTCACCCGGCCAAGATGCTCTCTGTAGAGGAGGAACAGGCAGTCACCAGAGTGCCTGTCTGGAGGGACGTCGCTCACACCTGAGAAGGCTGGTGGGGGTGAGTTGTGTTCTCAGAGCAAAGAGCAATAATACCCCCTTCTCCCGGCAGGGACACAGGAGAGGTCTGTTTCCCAAGGGACAGCCTGGGGTAGGTGGTCACATCCTATGTGGTGCCTGTGTGTGAGCATCACGCACGCTCTGAGCCCCACGGGGTGCAGCGGGGAGGCAGGTCACAGGGTGCCTGACCGATTCCCGGGGAGGCTGTGGGCCCTCAGGCAGCCGCTGTTCTGTGTCAGCGCTAGGCTTGGCCTAGGATGCCCCACAGAACAGGACAGATGGAGCAGAGGCGGGCATTTAGGGAGCAGTGACAGAAAGAGTTGATGAGGAGGGAGGGAAGTCACCAGGGAAAAGGGCGCAGTGCGGCGTCGCGTGCCCCAGCGCTGCCCTGGGAGATGTCTTTTTAACTGAGCCCAGGGAAGGAGCAGGTGTGTGGGGCAGGAGCTGCCTGCAGAGGGAGTGGTGTTATGTTGGCGGCTGCCAGGTCAGGAAGGAGCTGACAGAGTCCGTGTGGGGAGCATGGAGGACGTTGAGGACTTGGGCCAAGGTGACCCTGGTGAGGGTGGACCCTGCTTGGCTATGGGTTCTGCTGAGGGAGGTCGGCATTCCCTGGGAAGGCCTCAGGCTGGAGGGACTCTGCCGCCCTCTGGTGGACTGGAAGGGAAGTGTGGGGGGCCGAAGTCCCAGGCCAGGCTGCGTATTTTATTCCACAAGGATCTGCACGTTTCAAACGACGTCACACATATGCTATGTGAGTGAGTCCCAGTCTCTGCGGCTCTACGTTCACTGTTCTCCCTCTTTCACGATCGGATGTCCCGAACGCAGATTTTTGTCACCTTCAGTGAGTTTGTGTTTGTGTGCAGTAGGCGGCACTGTGTATACCCGGGGGACAGTGATGTCTGGGGCTGAGCACTGCACATGGGCTTGGGAGCAGAAGATGGAGCAGCAGGGCGGGAGGATCAATGAAAGGGGAGCAGGGACAAGTCATTTTCATTTTCTCACTCCCAGGGACCAGAACCCAGGATTCTGACTCCAGGGCACAGTACCACACCCTGCTGGTGTCCCTGGATGTCATGAGTGCTCATAGTATCATGTTGCCTTGGCATTCCTTTTTTAAGCTGTAAATTTATTTGCCT
>NW_022167486.1:0-1261 GCF_008728515.1 Papio anubis | reverse complement strand
CTCCAGCCTGGGCGACAGAGCGAGACTCTGTCTCAAAAAAAAAGAAAAAAAAGTTCTTAATATAGTCGGATTTATCAATCTTTTCTGTTTAGATTACACCTATAGTATCTTCCTTAAGAAATCCTTCCTGTCGGGGCACAGTGGCTCATGCCTGTAATCCCAGCACTTTGGGAGGCTGAGGTGGGTGGATCACTTGAGGTCAGGAGTTCGAGACCAGCGTGGCCACCAAGGTGAAGCCCCATCTCTACTAAAAATACAAAAATTAGTTGAGTGTAGTGGTGGGCACCTGTAATCCCAGCTACTCGGGAGGCTGAGGCAGGACAATTCCTTGAACCTGGGAGGTGGAGGTTATAGTGAGCCAAGATCACGGCACTGCACTCCAGCCTGGGTGACAAAGTAAAACTCCATCTCAAAAAGAAAAAATAAATAAATAAATCTTTCCCTATCATGAATTCACAAGATGTTCTCAAATAAAATTTTGTTTTATCATTGATTATTAATATGATCATTTCAATAATTGCTAAAAAAGAATTCCATACAATTCAACATCTATTGATGACTAATTTATTTTATTTATTTACTTGTTTATCTTACAGAGTGGGACAGGGTCTCACTCTGTCACCCAGGCTGAAGTACAATGGTGTGATCATGGTTCATGCAGCCTTGATCTGTGCCCCACCATGCCTGGCTAATTACAAAAAAAAATTTTTTAGAGACAGGGTCTCCCTATGTAGCCCAGGCTGGTCTCAAACTCCGGGACTCAGGTGATCATCCTGTCTTGGCCTGGCAATGCACTGGGATTACAGGCATTAGCCACTGTCCTGAGTCTAAGAAAAATCCCTTTAAAGATTTCATATGTAGTAATTTTATATTCCATATCTAATATTTCAATATCTGAATTGGGAATTTAAGTCTGTTGGTTTTGTGTGTGCACATGTGTGTATGTGTGTGTGATGCTGCATTTATGGTGGTTTGTTCCTAATATTCTTGGCACTTTAATTTTTTTTAGACAGTCTCACTCTGTTGCCCAGGCTGGAGTGTAGTGGAGGAATCTCAGCTCACTGCAATCTCCACCTCCCAAGTTCACGTGATTCTCCTGCCTCAGCCTCCCGAGTAGGTGGGATTACAGGTGTGTGCCACCACGCACAGCTAAATTTTGTATTTTTAATGGAGATGGGGTTTCACCATGTGGGCCAGGCTGGTCTTGAACTCCTAATCTCAAAGCAATCCACCTCCTCGGCCTCCCAAAGTGCTGGGATTA
>NW_022167485.1:0-1261 GCF_008728515.1 Papio anubis | reverse complement strand
GTCTTAGCGAAAGGCTTCTTGAGGGGAAAGCTGTAACTCTGTGTGATGATTTCACAGAACACAAAGGGGTTCCGCAGAAAGCTTCTTTCTCTTTGTTATCGGAGGATATTTCCTTTGGCCCTATAGTCTTCAAAGGTATCGGAAATATCTGTTCTCATATTCCACAGAAAAAAGGCTAGCAAAGAGATCCACGAAATACAGATGTAACTCTCTGAGTAGAAGTCACACTTCACAGAGCAGTTTCTCAGAAACCTTCTTTCCAGATTTCATGAGGATATTTCCTTTTTCACCATAGCCCTCTATGAGCTTCCAAATATCACTTTGCCATTTCCTCAAGAACTGTCTTAGGGAAAGGCTTCTTGAGGGAAAAGCTGTAACTCTGTGAGTTGATTTCACAGAAATCAAAGAAGTTTCTCAGAGAGCATCTTTCTCCTTGTTATCGGAGGATATTTCCTTTGGCCCTATAGTCTTCAAAGGGATCCGAAATATCTGTTCTCAGATTCCACAGAAATAAGGCTAGCAAAGAGATCCACGAAATACTCATGTAACTCTGTGAGATGAATTAACAGAACACTAAGTAGTTTCTCAGAAAGCTTCTTTCCAGATTTCATCTGAGGATATTTCCTTTTTCAACTTAGCCCTCTATGGGCTTCCAAATATCACTTTGCCAATTCCACAAGAACTGTCTTAGCGAAAGGATTCTTGAGGAGAAAGCTGTAACTCTGTGAGATGATTTCACAGAACACAAAGAAGTTTCTCAGAAAGTTTCTTTCTCTTTGTTATCGGAAAATATTTCCTTTGACTCTATAGTCTTCAAACGAATTCCAAATATCTGTTCTCAGGTTCCACAGAAATAAGGCTAGCAAACGGATCCACGAAATACAGATGTAACTCTGTGAGTGGAAGTCACACATCACAGAGCACTTTCTCAGAAAGCTTCTTTCCAGATTTCATCTGAGGATATTTCCTTTTTCACCATTGCCCTCTATGGGCTTCCAAATATCACTTTGCCAATTCCACAAGAACTGTCTTAGCGAAAGGCTTCTTGAGGGGAAAGCTGTAACTCTGTGAGATGATTTCACAGAACACGAAGAAGTTTCTCAGAAAGCTTCTTTCTCTTTGTTATCGGAGGATATTTCCTTTTGCCCTATAGTCTTCAAAGGGATCCGAAATATCTGTTCTCAGATTCCACACAAATAAGGCTAGCAAAGAGATCCACGAAATACAGATGTAACTCTGTGAGTGGAAGTCACACATCACT
>NW_022167484.1:0-1261 GCF_008728515.1 Papio anubis | reverse complement strand
GGAGCTTGCAGTGAGCTGAGATGGCACCACTGCATTCCAGCCTGGGCGACAGAGCGAGACTCCCTCTCAAAAATCAAACAAATAAAAAAAGCAAGAGGAACGCTGAGGGGAGCTGACTTGTCACCTTCTTGAAAATAGAGATTTTTTTCAACTTTTACTATTTTACAGGTTAAATATGTGAATTTTTATTATCTGTCAATTAAAACATAAAATTTATTTCAAGTAAACAACTGAAAGTTTAGACAAAAAAGGAATGACAGGCAGGAACAAATAAATATGTTAAATGTCAGCTATACCTAAACATTTATCTGTCTGAACCTTTTCTCTGTATTTTTAGGTAAATGCAGCAAAATCACACAGGTTCTCATGACAGAAAGCAGATTGTGCAAAACACACTAGGCACGTTTAGCTCTGTTCTAGAGCTGGATAAGAGAGCAATAAGGCCGGCTGTGAGGAGCACAGGCCCAGATACTAGGACTCACTCATGCCAGATAAAAGCCCTTAGACACATACAGAGCCCCTCCACGTGTGGGTTCACTTTTACATCTGTAAATGAAGAAACCACTGACTCCTAAATAACGTAATTTATACACATAGTTAAGCATAACTAAACATGTGATAGTTGTTCAATGTTTATCACAGAACAATTTCACAGCTATTAGTGATAGTGGGGGTAGCACACACTATGCAGACTCCGTGAAGGGCAGATTCACCATCTCCAGAGAGAATGCCAAGAACACACTGTATCTTCAAATGAACAGTCTGAGAGCTGAGGACACGGCTTTCTATTACCGTGCGAAAGGCACACAGTGAGGGGAAGCCAGTGTGAGCCCATACAGAAACCTCCTTGCAGGAACATTGCGGGGAGAATCAGCTGCAGGGGTGCTCAGGACCCATTGATCAGAGTCAACCCCAGAGGCAGGTGCACATGGAGGCTGATTTCCTGTCAGGATGTGGGACTTCATCTTCTTCTTCAGCTTCTCTAGTGAACCTCTCTAAGTTTGGAATTCTGTGCCTAATAATGTCATCTCTACATATTTTTAAAATGATTGTTTTAATATGATAATCTATTCTCATATGCACAAAATGCAGATTGATGCTTACAGAGATGAAAAGTCCTCAACCATGATCACCAGGATCAGAATCCTGAGGAAACTCAGGGGTGCCTGGTGAGACTTCTCCAATCAGACTCAGAACAGGAACTTCGGAAAGATTCCCTGACTAGAACAGTCTTTAGAGATTCTGATTACAACAATGAGGG
>NW_022167483.1:0-1261 GCF_008728515.1 Papio anubis | reverse complement strand
CTCCAGCCTGGGCGACAGAGCGAGACTCTGTCTCAAAAAAAAAGAAAAAAAAGTTCTTAATATAGTCGGATTTATCAATCTTTTCTGTTTAGATTACACCTATAGTATCTTCCTTAAGAAATCCTTCCTGTCGGGGCACAGTGGCTCATGCCTGTAATCCCAGCACTTTGGGAGGCTGAGGTGGGTGGATCACTTGAGGTCAGGAGTTCGAGACCAGCGTGGCCACCAAGGTGAAGCCCCATCTCTACTAAAAATACAAAAATTAGTTGAGTGTAGTGGTGGGCACCTGTAATCCCAGCTACTCGGGAGGCTGAGGCAGGACAATTCCTTGAACCTGGGAGGTGGAGGTTATAGTGAGCCAAGATCACGCCACTGCACTCCAGCCTGGGTGACAAAGTAAAACTCCATCTCAAAAAGAAAAAATAAATAAATAAATCTTTCCCTATCATGAATTCACAAGATGTTCTCAAATAAAATTTTGTTTTATCATTGATTATTAATATGATCATTTCAATAATTGCTAAAAAAGAATTCCATACAATTCAACATCTATTGATGACTAATTTATTTTATTTATTTACTTGTTTATCTTACAGAGTGGGACAGGGTCTCACTCTGTCACCCAGGCTGAAGTACAATGGTGTGATCATGGTTCATGCAGCCTTGATCTGTGCCCCACCATGCCTGGCTAATTACAAAAAAAAATTTTTTAGAGACAGGGTCTCCCTATGTAGCCCAGGCTGGTCTCAAACTCCGGGACTCAGGTGATCATCCTGTCTTGGCCTGGCAATGCACTGGGATTACAGGCATTAGCCACTGTCCTGAGTCTAAGAAAAATCCCTTTAAAGATTTCATATGTAGTAATTTTATATTCCATATCTAATATTTCAATATCTGAATTGGGAATTTAAGTCTGTTGGTTTTGTGTGTGCACATGTGTGTATGTGTGTGTGATGCTGCATTTATGGTGGTTTGTTCCTAATATTCTTGGCACTTTAATTTTTTTTAGACAGTCTCACTCTGTTGCCCAGGCTGGAGTGTAGTGGAGGAATCTCAGCTCACTGCAATCTCCACCTCCCAAGTTCACGTGATTCTCCTGCCTCAGCCTCCCGAGTAGGTGGGATTACAGGTGTGTGCCACCACGCACAGCTAAATTTTGTATTTTTAATGGAGATGGGGTTTCACCATGTGGGCCAGGCTGGTCTTGAACTCCTAATCTCAAAGCAATCCACCTCCTCGGCCTCCCAAAGTGCTGGGATTA
>NW_022167482.1:0-1262 GCF_008728515.1 Papio anubis | reverse complement strand
ATTACTGTGGAATCTGAGAACAGATATTTCGGATCCCTTTGAAGGCTGTAGGGCCAAAGGAAATATCCTCCGATAACAAAGAGAAAGTTGCTTTCTGAGAAACTTCTTTGTGTTCTGTGAAAACATCTCACAGAGTTATAGCTTTTCCCAGAAGAAGTCTTTCGCTAAGACAGTTCTTGTGGAATTTGCAAAGTGATATTTGGAAGCCCATACAAGGCTAAGGTTAAAAAGGAAATATCCTCAGATGAAATCTGGAAAGAAGCTTTCTGAGAAACTGCTTAGTGTTCTGTTAATTCATTTCAGAGTGTTACAGCTTTCCCCTCAAGAACCCGCTCTGGAAGACTGTTGTTGAGGAATTCGCAAAGTGATATTTGGAAGCCCATAGAGGGCTATGGTTAAAAAGAAAATATCCTCCGAGAAAAACTGGGAAGAAGCTTTCAGAGAAACTGCTTTTTCATGTGTGACTTCCACTCACAGAGTTACATCTGTATTTCGTGGATTTCTTTGCCAGCCTTATTTCTGTGGAATCTGAGAACAGATATTTCGGTTCCCTTTGAAGACTATACTGCTAAAGGGAATATACTCCAATAACAAAGAGAAAGAAGCTTTCTGAGACACTTCTTTGTTTTCTGTGATATCATCTCACAAAGTTACAGATTTCCCCTCAAGAATCCTTTTGCTAAGACAGTTCTTGTGGAATTTGCAAAGTGATATTTGGAAGCCCATAGAGGGCTACGGTGAAAAAGGAAATATTCTCTTACGAAATCTGGAAAGAAGATTTCCGAGAAACTACTTAGTTTTCTGTGAATTCATCTCACAGAGTTACAGCTTTCCCCTCAAGAAGACGCTCGCTAAGCCTGTTCTTGTGGAATTCGCAAAGTGGTATTTGGAAGCCCATAGAGGGCTATGGTGAAAAAGAAAATATCCTCCGAGAAAAAGTGGAAACAAGTTTTCTGAGAAACTGCTTTGTGATGTGTGACTTCCACTCACAGAGTTACATGTGTATTTCGTGGATCTCTTTGTAATCCTTATATCTGTGGAATATGAGAACAGATATTTCGGATCCCCTTGAGGACTTTAGGGCCAAACCAAATATCCTCCGATAACAAAGAGAAAGAAGCTTTCTGAGAAACTTCTTTGTGTTCTGTGAAATCATCTCACCAAGTTACACCTTTCCCCTCAAGAAGCCTTTCGCTAAGACAGTTCTTGTGGAATTGGCAAAGTGATATTTGGAAGCCCAAAGAGGGCTATGGTGAAAAAGG